>NC_041386.1:282385122-282385474 GCF_002162155.2 Triticum dicoccoides | reverse complement strand
AGAGGATAAGGTCGAGCCTCCCCCCCTTGACGCCTCGACCTCCTCCCCACCTACCTCCACTCCCCTCTTCTGCCTCCCAGATCCACGCGCTCCTCCCCCTCCCTGTCTCGCTCGCCCGCCTCACCCGAGCGCCATCGCCGCCGTTCTCCGTCGTTCACGCGGCCACCGTGTTTTCCTCGCGACCTCCTCGTGTCCAACCGCTCCGCCTCCCTCGACTACGCCTCCCCGATGAGCCGCAGGACGCCGGGCGCCCCGGAACGCTGCCCCGGCCTCGTCTTCCACTTCGGATCACAGGAGCTCGCCGGCGTCGATCCACTGCACAGCTGCTACTAAACCTCCGAGGGCCATCGTG
>NC_041386.1:282375894-282384969 GCF_002162155.2 Triticum dicoccoides | reverse complement strand
CCTCCACTCCCCTCTTCTGCCTCCCAGATCCACGCGCTCCTCCCCCTCCCTGTCTCGCTCGCCCGCCTCACCCGAGCGCCATCGCCGCCGTTCTCCGTCGTTCACGCGGCCACCGTGTTTTCCTCGCGACCTCCTCGTGTCCAACCGCTCCGCCTCCCTCGACTACGCCTCCCCGATGAGCCGCAGGATGCCGGGCGCCCCGGAACGCTGCCCCGGCCTCGTCTTCCACTTCGGATCACAGGAGCTCGCCGGCGTCGATCCACTGCACAACTACTACTAAACCTCCGAGGGCCATCGTGCGTGCCGCCCGGTGAGCTCCTCCCTTCCTCCTTTCCTCTCCTCGCGCCGTGCCTTTCGCCGTAGCCAGCTCGCCCGCAAGCCGAGCTCCGCCGTCCGCCATTGCCGTCGTAGGGCTCGCCACCGAGCTCCTCCGCTCGAGCTAGTAGCTCCGACGAGCTCCTGGAGCGTCGTAGACCCCGCCTAGTTGGTTAGTTTGGCCGCTCGCGCGCTCTAACGCTGAACCCGCTCGCGCCCGTACTCCGGCGCCGTTTCTACTCGTTGCCGGCGCCGTTCCGGTCGTTCCTGGCCCCGGCCGTCGCCTCCATCTTGCGTGGGACGTCGAACCGCGTCGAACGCGCCTAGCTACGACCCCGGAAACCCCCTGTGCGTGAAACCCGACCCCCCTCTCCCGACGTGCGCCGCCGCGGGAGGCTCGCCGGAGTACTTCCGGCGCCAACGCCGGTGAGGCTGACCTGGCGCTGACGTATGGGGCCCGCTGAGCCACTGACGGGTGGGCCCAGTTGACTCGTTGACTGAGTCAACCCACTGACATGTGGGGCCGAGTCAATAAAATGTTTTAGATAAATAGAAAATGTGTTAATTAAATTGACTAATTAATCTATTCACCAATTAGGCACTAACAGTGGGCCCCGCTTGATAATTAGTATTAGATTAGTCCAATTAACACTGTTTAATTAGTCCAGTCACTGACCAGTGGGTCCCACTGGACCCACAGGTCAGTTTGACCTGGTCAGCGAGTCTGTTGACAGCTGATGTCATCAGCACGTCATGCTGACGTCATGTTTTCCTTTTCTGCTTTTAAAATAATTCAGAAATTGGTTTAAACTTTGAAAATCCGTAACTTTTAAACCGTAACTCCGATTAAAATGTTTTCTATATGAAAGTTGCTCAGAAAAATCCAACGAATCCGAATACGCGGTCCGTTCATCTGTCACATGCCCCTAGCATGCTGAACATGGAACTTTCCCCCTCCGGTCATCTGTCTGACACAGGTCCGGAACCGGGAACACCTTCCCGGTTGATTTCCCCCTTCACCTATAACGTCTAGGACCGCGTTAGAGCACGCTTAGCGCTACGTATCGTCATGTCATGCTTAGTGTTACCTCTGTTTGCTATGTATTTACTGTTTCTTCCCCCTCTTCTCTCCGGTAGACCCCGAGGCCGCTGATGCCCCGGTGATCGACTACGTCGACGACGACCCCTCCTTGCCAGACCAACCAGGCAAGCCCCCCCTTTGATCATCCCGATATCGCCCATTCCATTCTCCCATGCTTGCATTAGATTTTGCTACTGTTATTGTTTGCTCCTATTCTGATGCATAGCCTGCTTTTGTATCTACTGTTGTACCTTACCTGCTTATCCTAAACTGCTTAGTATAGGTTGGTTAGTGATCCATCAGTGACCCCCACCTTGTCCTTGTTGCCCCTGCTTCATCATTGGAGACCCGATCAACGGGATCGAAGACCAGGCCCCGGCACCGCACATCACTTTCCCCTTAGTTGCTCGACACTACTGGGATACTATCGAGTGCCGAGGGTGAGACCTCTACAACACTTCTGATGTTAACCCTGTAGTGTAGCTATTCGGTCGTGGTCATCGAGGGTGATTTCCTCTTCAACCACTTCCGACACGACTCTGTCGTGCAACCCCTCAAGTGTGAACCTCGAGGGTGATTCCTCTACGTTCACCTTGATGATTACATTGAGTGGAACCCACCGAGGGTGATTCCTTGGGTTTTCCTCTTGATGTTTGGACACACGGATACTTGGACTTTACAACTGTTATTTGGAAAGTGATGTGGAGACGGGTTGACCTGGAAGGTGCCCGTGAGATAATTACGAGGCGTGGCCGGGCATTCTTAGCCCTTGCCGCAAGTCCTCGAGACGGGGCAACGGGGTCACATCTTTCGTGAGTCTCTGCTTGTTACCGCGCGTTCCTAATCCACTACGATTTGGATATTTGATCCGAGGGGCCTCTGGCCTGATAGCACTAACCATCACGTGGGCATAGTATGGGCGTTCTGCGTCGTATACATCAGCCAAAGCTTAATAGACGTCAGCGACTGAGTGGCGCGCGCCGGGTTGGACTGCGCAAGCGCCTGCCTTGTTGAAGGAGGTAGCTAGGTCTGCTCACCGGCCGCGTACGCAACGTGCAGGAGTTTCCGGGGAGATGGCCCATGACCCCTGGGGGCATAGGTTTAGTCCGGCGTGCTGACCTCTCTGTTAAGTCTAGGTCGGGTTGCGGCGTATTGTTTGGCCGAGGCCGGGCATGACCCTGGAAAGTGTGTCCGGCCGGAGTTAAGCGAGCGTGGTGGGTAAGTTGGTGCACCCCTGCAGGGAAGAAAACATCTATCGATAGCATGTCCTACGGTAACGGACACTTGGAGTTGTATCCCGATCGATACAACTAGAACTGGATACTTGTGATGAGAACTGGATGGTGATGAGGATTTGATTGTGATGATAACTGGATAGTATGGCTCTGGGATTGCTTTCTCGCAGGGAGTCGAGAAAGGATCTCTGGCCGAGGTTGATAACACTACTACCACTTTACTTTATGCTACTCTACTCCCTCTTGTTTGCTGCAAGATGGTGGTTTCCAGAAGATGCTAGTCTTCGATAGGACTAGGCCTTCTCTCTATTCTGGCATTTCTGCAGCCCAGTCCACATATACAACCCCTCTTTGATAATGTTGCATCTGTAGTGTAGATCCTTGCTTGCGAGTACTTTGGATGAGTACTCACGGTTGCTTTGTTCCCCCTTTTCCCCCTTCTTTCTTCTTTCTGGTTGTTGCAACCAGATGGTGGAGTCCAGGAGCCAGATGCCACCTTTGACGACGGCTGCTACCCCGAGGGTGCCCACTACCACGTGACGGACGCCGACGACCAAGAGTAGTTAGGAGGCTCCCAGGCAGGAGGCCTTGCCTTTTCGATCGTAGATGCTTTTGTGCTAGCCTTCTTAAGGCAAACTTGTTTAACTTATGTCTGTACTCAGATATTGTTGCTTCCGCTGACTCGTTTGTATTCGAGCTTATGTATTCGAGCCCTCGAGGCCCCTGGCTTGTAATATAAAGCTTGTATTATTTTAATTTGTGTCTAGAGTTGTGTTGTGATATCTTCCCGTGAGTCCTTGATATTGATCGTACACATTTGCGTGTATGATTAGTGTACGATTGAATCGAGGGCGTCACACCGGACATCCGGCCCCTCGTGAAAGCCAGACATCCGGCCCGATGCCTGAACATTCGGCCTCCCCTGTCTGCGCATAGTGTAGGACCGAGGCCCATGTACCCCTTCGCCCCTCCTAGACTATATATACTCATCTTCCTCCCTCTTTCTAGGGTTAGCATTGGTATAGCTCATTTGAGATAGAGCTTTGCTCATCCATCCGGATCTACTCCACCGAGAGAGACCGCGACCTCTTCGGAGACGATCCATCTTGGATACAAGACCCCTCACGGGAAGATCCCTCGTGGATTCAAGGCCTCCTCACGGAGAAGAACCGGTTACCCTATGTATCGTCCCTTGTTGGATTTGGATCGTGTATCTCTTTGTGTTTCGAGGAGCTAGCATATTTGGGACCTAATCTCGTTGGTTTGAGTGATTCTCTTGTGTTTCCTTTCGTGTTTTCCCCTTGTGTTCTTCGTGTTCATCATGGGATCCGCTCCTTTCGTGAAAGATCGGCCGTCAAGGGTTCCACCCTACATCAATTCCCCTACACCTCCATCACATGTGCTTGCTCTTACTTGGAAATGTGATATGTGGTTGCATGTTGCATATGGTGTCTACCTTGTAATGCTTCTAATTAAGGTAAATTGCATGTGTTAGTTAACACATTATACCTGTGAATATGACATGCCTTCCTGTTTTTGGTACATACTTTTCTTGTGTATCCCTCATCAATCACTTCCGATGAGACACCTTCAAATTGACAGTGTAATATTGGTTGCATCTTGCATACCATTTCAAACATGTATTGCCTCTAATTTGTTGAAGTGCCACTTATAATGAGACACTTCTAACTTGGTAGAGTGATTTTGGTTGGATCTTTCATATGGTGTCTAGCATGCATTGCTTCCAATTTGTTGAAATTCCTTCTGCCTAGCGTTTTTTGTACATATTCCATCCTCCTATAATGTGGTTGCCTTACATAAAAGTTTTGTTCGTCAGTATCATGCATCAACGAATTTAGAAGAGCGAATTTCATTCATTTTTCTTGTGTGTTTACTTGACAAGGCAAAATCTAAAAGGACGAATGCACGAAATGATGGTGGTCCTCTGGAGCAACCGGAACAGATGGTCTCTGTAGACTCTCCTGCTACTCCTACTGTAGTGCAGGTGTCTAGCTTGTATTGCTTCTAATTAGTGTAAACTGCATCTGCTTAGCTTACACATGATACGTGTGAATATGACATGCCTTCCTGTTTATGGTACATACTATATATGTCTATCACACCATGTTCTTACATGAAACTACTCTCCTCGTGTATCATGCATTAGTCACTTATGATGGGACACCTTTAAGTTGGCAGTGTGATATTGGTTTGTGTCTTGAATATGATTTCTAGCATGTAGTGCTTCTAATTTGATGAACGCACCTATGACGAGACAGTTTTAACTTGGTAGAGTGATATTGATTACACCTTCCATATGGTGTCTAGCTTGAAGTGCTTCTAATTTGTTGAAGTTCCTTCTGCTTAGTTACCATATCATAGGTGTGAATATGTCAAGCCGTCTAGTTTTTCGTACATATTCCATCCTCGTATCGTGACTTTGCCTTTCATCAGATTAGTGTTCGTCGGTATCATGCATGAATGAGTTCTGAAGAGCGAATTTATTCCTTTTTCTTGTCGGTTTGACCTCCAAATGCAAAATCAATAAAGCGGAAGGAAATTGGTAAGGCATTGGATGATGGTGGTCCTTCCAAGCAACTGAAACAGAGGGTCTCTACAGATTCTACTCCGCCATCCTCCCAACAAGATTCGCAAGACAACGCAAGGCAAGATAGTCAACGTAGCCTTGTAGATGATGAGCACATCTACCCTACTCCACCATCACAGGTGTTTTCTCTAACTTGGCACTATTATATGTTGTTGCATGTTGCGTATGATGTCTAGCTTGTATTCCTTCTAACTTTGTTGAATTGCATATGCTTACTTTACGCATCATGCCTGTGAATATGACATGTATTCCTGTTTCTAGAACATACTATATCTGATCACACCATGTTCTTACATCAGACTACTATTCTTGCATATCCCGCACCAGTCACTTATGATGAGGCACCTTTATGTCTTGCATATGATTTCTAGCATGTAATGCTTCTAATTTGTTGAAACGCCAGACAATTTAAAGTTGGCAGAGTGATATTGGTTTCATCTTTCATATGGTGTCTAGCTTGCAGTGCTTCTAATTTGTTGAAATTCCTTCTGCTTAGTTACCACATCATAGGTGTGAATATGTCATGCCATCCTATTTTTCGTACATATTCCATCCTCGTATCATGTGTTTGCCTTTCATCTGAGTAGTGTTCACCACTATCATGCATCAATGAGTTCTGAAGAGCGAATTTTATTCCTTTTTCTTATCGGTTTGACTTCACAATGCAAAATCAATATAGCTGAACAAAATTAGTAAGGCAGTGGATGATGGTGGTCGTTCAGAGCAACTCAAACAGAGGGTCTCTACAAATTCTACTCCACCATCTAATGAGGACATCAATACCATTGTTACACCCATAGCCCCTACTGCTACATATACTAGACCAATTAATAGAGCTCGCGCACGCCAATTAAATTATCAGGTAATTTTGTTTCTTGGTAATGATTCTAATGTTTATGAGAATAAGATGCTGCCTAAATTGGATACATTTGTTTTGCTTACAAAAGAAGGGCCTCGCATGGATAAGAACGATAAACACTGGAGCAAGACCAAGCATGGAGATGATGGCATGCACAAGGGGGACTAGAACGGGGTTACAAGTGATGATTTCAGGACTTTGAAGCCACCATAAGGAGTGCATGAAGCCTTGGACGAAATATACAAGATGCCACTTCATAAATTTCGTCTAGAGGCTATTCTAGGTGTTGCGTCACCTTATTATTGGGCCATGCCCATGTAATTTCGAAATACTTAAGTATAGACTGTTTTTAGAGTCCGTATGTGTGGGGAAACAAGAGTTAGGGTAGGTCTCAGACCCCTCCTCCAAGGGCCACGAAATTCCCACCTCTTCCTCCATATATACAGCCCTTAGGGAGTCGTTTAGACTTTGGGTTTTGTTTAGTTAAAAGTTCACCATAGCTGCAACTTCGTGTACTTCGTTTGTGTTCAACGACCAGACAAAGACGTCACAGAACCCCACCTTGATCAATAAAGCTTTCGTCTTATATTCACAATATCCAGATTCCAATCTTAGTTTTGATGAGGACATCAATACCATTGTTACGCCCACAGCCCCTACTTCTACATATACTGGACCAATTACTAGAGCTCGCGCACGCCAATTAAATTATCAGGTACTTTCGTTTCTTGGTAATGATTCTAATGTTCATGAGAATACGATGCTGCCTAAATTGGATACATTTGTTTTGCTTACAAATGAAGGTCCTAGCATGGATAAGAGGGATGAACACTAGAGCAAGACCAAGCATGGAGATGATGGCATGCGCAAGGGGAACAAGAACGGAGTTGCAAGTGATAATTGCAGGACTTTGAAGCCACCATAAGGAGTGCATGAAGCCTTGGACGAAATATACAAGATGCCACTTCATAAATTTCGTACAGAGGCTATTCTAGGTGTTGTGTCCCCTTATTATTGGGCCAGGCCCATGTAATTTCGAAATACGTAAGTATAGGCTGTTTTTAGAGTCCGTATGTGTGGGGAAACAAGAGTTAGTTTGTTTTCTGACCCCTCCCCCAAGGGCCACGAAATCCCCGCCCCCCTCTTCCTCCATATTTCAGCCCTTAGGGAGTCATTTAGACTTTGGATTTTGTTTAGATTAAAAGTTCGCCATAGCTGCAACTTCGCGTAGTTCGTTTGTGTTCAACGACCACACAAAGGCGTCACAGACCCCACCTTCATAAATAAAGCTTTCTTCTTATATTCCCAATATACGGATTGCAATCTCAGTTTCATGCTTGTTCTTCCTTTGCTCGCAGGAAACAGACCCTCGTGGTCAGGTTGATCGTGCTCCGGCGTGGTCAATAACCCCTCGAAAGTTGGTTTAGCGATTTCTAAGGCGTGACGTCTCGCACGTTCGTAGTCGGATCGTCAAGGTCGACTCCCACAGAAAACGATAGCCACCATCTCATCGAAACATCGGGACACCTTCGCCTCTATCAAGTGGTATCAGATTTCCAGGTTGCTTGGTGAGATTTTACAGTTTTTCGTAGTTTAGATCGAGTTTGTTCTTCATACCTAGAGTCCACGAAAAAGCCACAAAATAATTAGGGTTAGTTCATCATATCCGAACCAATCTAAGCCTTTACATAATCTTTTTAGGGCTTTTACTTTGTTGAATTTGCGGTTGCATCGTCATGTCTAGTTGCTGGTTTTGCGTGTAGTCTTTTAGAGTTTCGAGTTCTGGTCATAAGTTGTCACGCCGCCGCCGCACCATCCTCATCGCCCCTGCCATCTACCACCACCGCTTATCCGCCACTGATCCGTATCCATATACCACCACCGATCCATATCCATATACCACCATCGCTGCCACATACCACCACCGCTTCCATATCCTACCACCAATCCGAGTTCCTTTCATATTAGGTTTATTTTCGAGATCAATCTAATTTCCGATTCGTGTTTCCTTGCCTGAGTAGGTTACGGTAAAAAAAGATAGGAGACCCCCGGGCAGTTTTTAGGCCAAAATTTTCGCATGCAAAAATATTTTTCCCTATCCTATTTTTAGGCTTTTCTGAGTCTTTTGAGCCACGTGCCATCATAGTGATTTTTTGTCGCACTTTTTCGTAATCGCTGCCCTGATTTATGAAAAAATAGTCAAAAAAATTGCATGCCCGTCCTATCATTTTGACCTCGGAAGAGTTTTGAGACACTCACCATTATAGTGATTTTTCGCACAAAAAGAGGAGCGCAAAAAAAGAGCACCAAAAAAAACAGAGCGGAAAAAAATTCCAGAGTGTGCTTTTCCCTTGTTTACGTGCCACGCTGTGCTTTTGTTCATGTTCCAGGCTCGCGTCTCTAGTATGGTCTAGCCTAGGATCAGCACAGTACCGTCATTGAGCGTTTATTCAACTTTGCATCTCTGAATTGATTATTGCTGACCTTTTTCTACCATATTATAAGCCTTCCTAGCTCCACATACATCTACCTCATGCGTTTGACTCTCCCTGGTAATCGCTCTATCCAAGCTTTGAGAGTTTTGACTACAGCGGTTGCCGATCACCGCTTGCTGCTGGGTTAGAACTGGTAAGAGTTTGAGATTTGCTTGACGGTTTTGTGACACCCACCACCACCACTTGTTAGTAGTCTGCAGGACCATATTCTTGTGTGTTTCTATTTCTCCTAACCATGGCAGGATCACAAGCCGACGAGATTGACTGGGAGAACTTGAAGAACAAGGAGCTTCATGATAAGTTTCAGGAAATGATGAGTGGACAGGTGCAAGATGTGCTAAACAGATTTGAAGAGGACATGGAGAAGATAGATGGCATGGAGAAGACGTTTGAAACAAAGCTGGATAACAAGTTTACTGTTGCTTACGCATTTTCCACCACCACCGCCGGCTACACCTTTCGCACAACAACAACAACAACAA
>NC_041386.1:282282100-282375409 GCF_002162155.2 Triticum dicoccoides | reverse complement strand
GCAACAACAGCAACAATAGCAACAACAGCAACAGCAACAACAACAGCAACAACAACAACAGCAACAACAACAGCAACAACAACAACAGCAACAACAGCAACAACAGCAACAACAACAGCAACAACAGCAACAACAACAGCAACAACAACAACAGCAACAACACTTTTTGGTCATCATAGTGATTTTTATCACACTTTTTGGTCACCTTACCCTGATTTCCGAAAAATAGTCAAATTTGTTTGTGCCTATCCTGTTATTTTGACTTGGGAAGAGTTTTGAGACACTCACCATTATAGTGATTTTCGGCAAAAAAAAGAACGAAAAAATCGGAGTGTGCTTTTCACTTGTTTTCGTGCAGCGCAGTGATTTTTTTAGTGTTCTGGGCTCACGTCTCTAGCACGGTCTAGCCTAGGACCAGCACAGTACCGTCGTTGAGCGTTTATTCAACTTTGCATCTCTGAATTGATTATTGCTGACCTTTTTCCTACCATCTTATAAGCCATCCCAGCTCCACATACATCTATGGCGTGCGTTTGACTCTCCCTGAGTATGTTTCGGAAAAAAAGTCTGGAGACCCCCGGGCAGTTTTTTGACCGAAATTTCTATAGGTGAAAATATTCTTCCCTATCCTATTTTTAGGCTTTTCTGAGTCTTTTCAGACACGTGCCATCATAGTGATTTTTTACCGCACTTTTTGATCGTCGCTGCCCTGATTTCCGTAAAAATAGGCAAAAAAAATTTGCCTATCCTATTATTTTGACTTGGGAAGAGTTTTCAGACACTCGACATTATAGTGATTTTCGGCAAAAAAAAGCGCAAAAAAGAGCACAAAAACAAAAGAGCGCGAAAAAAATCCAGAGTGTGCTTTTCCCTTGTTTACGTATCGCGTCGTGATTTTGTTAGTGTTCTAGGCTCGCGTCTCTAGCACGGTCTCGCCTAGGACCAACACAGTACCGTCATTGAGCGTGTATTCAACTTTGCATTTCTGAATTGATTATTGCTGACATTTTTGCTACAATATCATAAGCCTTCCCAGCTCCATATTCATCTGCGTCACGCATTTGACACCACCTAGCAATCGCTCTGTCCAAGCTTTGGGAGTTTTGATTACACCGGTTGTCGATCACCACCTGTTGTTGGGTAAGAACTGGTAAGGATTTGAGATTTGCTCGACGGTTTTGTGACACACCACCACCACTGCTTTCTAGTAGTATGTAGGATAATATTTTGGTGTTCTCT
Organism: Triticum dicoccoides; assembly: GCF_002162155.2. NCBI lineage: Eukaryota > Viridiplantae > Streptophyta > Magnoliopsida > Poales > Poaceae > Triticum > Triticum dicoccoides. The sequence continues at coordinate 282,374,170 of NC_041386.1, read as the reverse complement.
ATTGCTGCTACCCATGGCAGGACCACAAGACAACAAGATTGACTGGGAGAACATGACGAAGAAAGAGCTTCATGATAAATTTTAACAAATGTTTGGTCAACAAGTGGAAGACGTGATGGCTAGCTTTGGAAAGGCGCATGAGAAGATTGATGATATTGAGAAGACAATTTGCACCAAGTTGAACGCCAAGTTCGATGAAGTACTCACGCGTCTACCACAACCACCACCCGCATCTGCTGCACCATTCCAACAACAACAACCACCTCCACGTCGCGTTCCAACAGGGCGAGCACAACGTGTTCCTCTTGATCCAGGACATACTTCTGGTTCCGCTGCTACTGTTGTTGATGCTTCTGTAGCTCTTGTTGCTACTGCAGAGATGGAGAACCATTACGAGGATGAGGTTGATCAAAATCGGAACTACGTGCAACCACCACCACCACCAGGTCGTCCTCATGCATATCATCGCAACGGTAGGGCTGCACCACCACCCGAGGTACAAGATCATGACCATCTTCCTAAACTAAAACTGAATATTCCACCATTTGAAGGTAGATATGTTCCTGATATATATTTTACTTGGGAGTTAGAAACTGAACAACATTTTACATGTTTACAATATCCTGAGGAGCGACGTGTTCCTGTTGCTGTTTGTGCTTTCACTAGTTTTGCATGTGTTTGGTGGTCTGAACATTGTAGATTATATCCTATTCCGGCTACTTGGGCTACTTTGAAAATTTCTATGCATACTCGCTGGGTTCCACCATACTATCAACGTGAATTGCTTCAAAAATTGCAGCGTTTGAGACAAGGAAAAAATTATGCAGAAGAATATTATCAGGAATTACAAACTGGTATGATTAGATGTGGTATTGTTGAGGATAATGAAGCTATGCTTGCACATTTTATGGGTGGATCAAATAAAAAGATTCAGACCATTCTAGAGTATAAGGAATATAATAATATCACTTGTTTATTCCATCTTGCTTGCAAAGCTGAACGTGAAGTGCAGGATCAACAGGCATTGGCATGAACTAACTTTTCTGTAGGTCAACCTTCATCATGGACACCACGTGCATCCTCTACTTCCACATGTTCTGCTACACCAGCACCTCCGTCAACTGCCACCTCCAACTGTGATACAAGAAAGAAGGCACAACCACTACTATCTGCAAAGAGCGCACCTTCTGGGCCTGCATAGAGCTCTTCTTCATCCATGGCATCAACAGGGCAAACACATGATATTATTTGTCATCGTTGCAAGGGTGGAGGTCATTATGCGAGCGAATGCCCATCTAAATGTGTGATGATTGTTACTGAGGATGGTGGGTATGAGTCCGCTACTGACTATGATGAGGAGACTTTGGCTCTTATTACAAGTGAAGAACACGGTGGAGATGATTCTGATCATGAGACGCAATACATGGCTGCTGAAGATGCTGACAGCTATGAATGTTTAGTTGCTCAACGTGTTTTGAGTGTGCAAGTTACACAAGCTGAGAAAAATCAGAGGCATAATTTGTTCCATACAAAGGGAGTTGTGAAGGAACGATCTGTTCGCATCATCATAGATGGGGAAGCTGCAGCAACTTGGCTAGCATGGAGATGGTGGAGAAGCTATCTCTCACCACAAGACCATGTCCACATCCTTACTACATCAGATGGTTCAACAACAGCGGCAAGGTTAAGGTAACACGTACTGTTCGTGTGCATTTTAGTATCTCTACATATGCTGATTATGTTGATTGTGATGTGGTACCTATGCAAGCATGTTCCTTATTACTTGGTAGACCATGGCAATTTGATAAAAAAATCTATACACCTTGGTAGAAACAATCAGTATACTCTTGGTCATAAGGATAAAAATATTACTTTGCTTCATATGACTCCTGATTCCATTTTGAAAGATGATATTAATAGAGCTAATAAATCAAAATAGGAGAAAAATAAGAGTGAAAATCACATTGTGGCAAAAGAATTTGAGCAACAAAAGAATTTGAGCAACAAATGAAGCCTAATAATAAATCACACCGGAGGTGCGTGGGGATTCAAACCTTGTAATATCCCAAATAAATGGAGACTTTGACGCCAAGGATCCGAAAATGGCGGCTTACCGAAACGCCGTCCTAAAAATGTCAGCTCGGTTCGAGGGACTCGAATTTCACCATGTAGCTCAGGAAAACAATCAAGCGGCGGATATCCTCGCCCGCATCGGTGCAAAACGCGATGTGGTCCCCCCCCCCCAACATATTCCTGGAAAGGCTGTTCAAGCCATCCGTAGTATGGGAAGGGGACACCGGTAACAATAGTCCGGACCCGGCCAAAATGCCCGATACCGAATACTCTGACACAATCGGAGGCTCCGCCACCGAAATAACACCTTCAGCCCACGTAATAATGGCCATTATCGCCCCGTGGACAGAACCATTCCTGGCCTACCTAACTAGGCAGGAACTTCCGGAGGACCAAAATGAGGTACGCTGCATAGTGCGGCGATCTAAGGCCTACAGGGTCCATGAGGGAGAATTGTATAAAAAAAGCAATACCGGAGTCCTTCAAAGGTGCATCTCCGAAGAGGAAGGGCGGAACCTTTTGGCAGAAATCCATGCCGGACTCGGCGGTCATTATGCCGCAGCCCGAGCTCTTGTAAGCAAGACCTTTCGTACAGGATTCTATTGGCCAACGGCCCGAGCAGATGCACAGGACTTGGTCCAACGTTGCGCCGGTTGCCGGCTCTTTGCAACTCAAAGCCACATGCCACCCACTGCCCTCCAAACAATCCCCATTACATGGCCTTTCACGGTCTGGGGGCTTGACACGGTTGGACCCCTTAAAGGGGGAACCCACAAGAAAAAATACTTACTGGTCATGTTGGATAAATTCACCAAATGGATAGAGGCCAAACCTGTTAAAACAGCCGAATCCGGACCAGTGATAGACTTCATATCTGGGGTCGTACACCGTTATGGTGTCCCCCACAGCATCATCACTGATAACGGCACAAACTTCACAGCCGATGAGGTAAAACTCTGGTGCAGCAAAATGGGCATCAAGCTTGATTATGCTTCAGTCTATCACCCACAAACCAACGGTCAAGTCGAGTGAGCAAACGGTCTTATAATGAGCGGCATTAAACCCAGATTAGTGCGTTCCTTAACGGAGTCCAACATGCACTAGGTAGAGGAGCTCGACTCCGTACTTTGGGGGCTGCGGACCACACCGAATCATAGTACCGGATATACACCCTTCTTTATGCTGTACGGCGCAGAGGCAGTCTTTCCATGTGACATAATTCATGACTCACCTCGAGTGTGCATGTACGAAGAAAGAGAAGCCGAGCTCGATCGGCAGGACAGTCTGGACACCCTGGAGGAGGAGCGCGATGTAGCCAAAGCCCATTCCGCATTTTATCAGCAACAGGCTCGCAGATACCAAAGCAGAGAAGTACGAGCCAAAACTTATAACGTTGGCGAACTAGTTCTACGCCTCCCGGATAAGAAAAAGAACAAGCTCGAGCCCAAATGGGAAGGTCCCTTCATTATTGACCAAGTTCTGACTGGTGACCGGTGGAGCGTCCCGACTGCGGGATGCATCGACTATTCGACTCGAGCCGAACCCATGGAACGCGGCCAGGCTCCGAAGATTCTATGCCTAGCACCGGACTCTATGTTCGTCCCCTCCCTTTGTCCATTTTTTGCATATACATTATCTGTCTTGTTTTTCTTTCTTCCTTTCTTTTATTCTTTCTCTAGGCCTTCAGGGGCCAACTTGTGCCTCGCTTGCACATTATAGATGCGCTAGCCGCGCTCATCATACCTGGGGGCTTCTTTCACAGAAGCTTAATTATTTATCTGGGCCTCAGGCCCCGCACATGTGTCATGCTTCCGCATGTACCTTTTTCGCCATTATATGCATCGATATGACTTAAGTTTTGGCCAAGCTGGGTTGCCTGGCTCTTGTATTTATGTCCTATGTTCCCGTTAATTCGGCTAGGGCATAAGGGGAGCACCTCTGCGATTGTTACTACCGGGTCAGCCGGATGTGTACCTCAGACTAGGTGAAGCCGAAAGCTAGCATTCTTAAGGGAATATTCGATCGGTGAACAAAAGATGATTTTTATTTATTGTCCATATCTACCCCCAGATGTTTTTCCCGCGTTTCCTATCGTAGTCCGGACATGCACTTTAGGGCATGCTTACCCAGGGAAAGGAACCCTTAACGGAACTATTCTCCCTGGAAGATGTTTCTTACTACCCATGTAATATAACATAACTAGTTGGGCACTTGTCTGTTCAAGCACTAATGACCCCTACGCCTGGTCTCCACGCATACCCCGGTTCTTATATAACTGAGAGGGTATTCGGATACACTCCAGACTATCGGGTCCCGAGGTTGAAGCGAAAAGGTCCGCCAAGACAAATGATCTACAATCCGGCTAGAAGGCATTATACATGTCACTTTAATTACATAGTCATGCAGACTGACTAAATTCCTCTTCTACACCATCCAACAGGCGGTCTAGCTTACAATCCTGTTGGGAATACTTTGCGGCTAATTCTACTTGCCCATAAACTAAGCTAAATGGGGATCTCTTTTCCATCGGGCCCGACAGGTCCGACCTCAGCCATGTGATTTGGGTCTGCCTTGGTATACCGCGTCTTCACCATGGCCCAGGCTTCTCTGGCACCCTGTCGGCAGGCTAATATCTTCCATAATCAGAAGCGCCACCGTGCTCCCTTGAGCTTCTCCGCGAGCTCAGCAACGCCCTCTGGCAGGGAGACGGACGGCCACAAGGCCTGGGCAACACCCTGCATCACCTACCGAACTTGTTCGTGCAGATGTGACAGCTCGGATAGAAGATCACCCGCGAACCCGGGCATTTCCTCCGCGGGACGACCCGTCAGCATACCTACAGAAATAACGTTGTTAGTCGGCCTCTTCGCCGAACTCCATTAAAAGGAATCGTTCAAGCACTTACTACAAATGCCGCGACGAAGCCGCTTATTCTCCTTCTCGGAGTCTGCAAGCTGGCCCCGAACGTCTTTTAGTTCCACGCTCAGCTTAATATTGGCGTCTTGGAGATTGTTTTTCTCCCGCCTAACCTCAGTCAGCACGCGTTTGCCAGCCTCTAGCTGTCGCATAACATGCTGGTCCTCCGGATTTTCTCCGGACTCATCTGCAAATTCTGCTGTTAGATCTGCAGCCATGCCGCACATTATATGGTAACCATCATTCTTTAAAGTAAATGTTACCAGCGGCAGGTGACTTTTTCAGTTCCTGCAATGCGTCCACAGCAGCCCGCAGTTGGGTCTTGCATTCCTCTAGCTCCTGTGACAGCCTAGTATTCTTCACTGTAAGAACCTGCACAATAAAGATGATCCTTAAATCAGTTATGCTAACTGTTTCAAGTCTCAGGGGCTACTGATACATATAAATCATCAGATTTACTTACCCGTACATCCTTTACATACTGATCCGTGGCTCTGGCTAGACCATCTTGAGCAGCTCGGAGGTACGCCTCTCCAGAATTGAAGGCATCAAATGCCTCTGGTGAGAAACAAGCGTCACGAAGTACGGCCCGGCGGCGTCTATGCTTCATGGCGCTTTCCACCTCTGAGTTTGTAGAGGATAATCTATCAGTATCCTCTGTAGGGGGATTATCCAGCGCCCGCCCCATATCGGCTTCCGCCTTTATGTCCGGTCCTGGCGCCCGGCTGGTGGAAGCATCATTAGTAACGTCACCGGACATATTCCGGCGAGCGTTTTTTCTGTTAAAGAAACACGGGCATCGTTATATTTTGAAAAAATATGACAACCACGGAGCGGGGTCTGTTATACCTTTGCCCCGGCGTCTCCGTCCTGACCGCCTTCCTTTTTGGCCTACCCGGCCTCGGTGCCACCTGTTGGCGCGTTGCTGCGGGTTCGGCAGGGCATCCCGAATGCCTTCCCTGTAAAAATGCCATGTGTATATGGTGGGTGAAGTGTCTAAAAGGGGATCCTCATTTTTGAGTTGGGATTTTTCGTTTTTCTTACGTGCGATGCAGGGATCAGTTCGGGATAGTCGGTCGTAATGGCCACCATGGCATCGTTGCAGCTTAACTGATAGAACTGCCGGTCTATCAGCTCCACGAATATGACCGGATCTTCTTCAAGTCCGGAGTCGAGGGCCCGGTCAGGGTCCTCTAGTTGTGGAGAGGGGCTGTTGACCTCCTTTATGGCTTTTCGTAGTTCCTGCCGCAAAGTGGCAAGGTGAATACTTACAACAAAGAATGCGGGAAAAATGGGAGCAGGGAGATATAACTTACCCAGCTTGGAGGATTGTACATGGAGAATCCATCCCGTGGCTTGATGCGGGTGAACTCCTCTTCCACACCCTTGAACAGATCGGACAGAATTTTCGCTAAAACGGCAGCATTGTCCGGACCCTTACGTCCGCAGCGGGTGGCGTCATCCGCCCCATTATAACACCACAAGGGGTGCCCACGGTATTGAAGTGGTTGCACTCCCAGCATTATGCAAATCGACATAACTTCGATTACTGCCAATCCTGATCGAGCCAGTGCTTTAATTCGGTTCATCAGATAGAGGACTTCTCCATTGTCTTCCACTTGGGGGCTCCATGGGTGCCAACTTCGGCGTTTCTTTAGAGGAGCATTGTTGAACTCGGGAAGACCCCGCCGAACAGGGTCCGGAAGGGGAACGTCCTCCATATAAAACCATTCCGAAGGCCAGTCTTCGGGTGACTTCTTCGGAGTACCGGACAGGTATCCGGTATCGGCGACGCGCCATATTTCGGCTCCGCCCACTTGATAAAGTGACCCCCTCTGTGTGCGAGGGACGAGGCAAAATAGCCTTTTCCACAGCTCGAAGTGAGCCTCGCAGCCCAGGAACAACTCGCAGAGAGCCACATAGCCGGCGATATGTAGGATGGAGGTGGGGGTTAAATTGTGTAATTGGAGGCCGTAGAACTCCAGGAGCCCGCGGAGGAACGGATGAATTGGAAATCCGAGTCCCCTTAATAGATAGGGAACAAGGCAGACCCGTTCCCCCATAGAGGGACAGGGAAAGCTCTCCGCTTGCTCCCCGCCATTATAGGTGGCAAGCCCGGCTCGAACGGGCACCATGTATGCCGGAGGGAGAAATCCCTTAGTCTGCAGTTCGACTAAACGACTGTGTGGGACTGAACAGCTCTCCCAATCACCGGGCTTAGGGCTTCGGGGGCGGGAGGAGGAGCTGCGGAGTTCGGCCATGCTGGAATGGATCTTTCCGAAACGCGCTCTAATGGACTCTTGCTGGGGGAGGATGGTATGGATCGGATCTAAGGATCCCCATCCCTTTAATAGACAATTTATTTATCTGGCTAGGGGGGCAAATGTAAAAAATGCTCTGGCGCCTCGTATTCATTCGACGCGTGGGAGAAAGCCCTTATTGGGCACAGAAGCCAAGAGGTCCAAACATTTATGGGACCGGACACTCCTTTACAAACGTTCGAAAGATGGAGAAGAACCCGCCTTGCAATGCCGAAGACCATACTGTGCACCGGACTCATCGTCATTGAAGCCTGGTTCGGGGGCTACTGAGGGAGTCCTGGATTAGGGGGTATCCGGACAGCCGGATTATATCCTTTGGCCGGACTGTTGGATTATGAAGATACAAGATTGAAGACTTCGTCTCGTGTCCGGACGGGACTCTACTTGGCGTGGAAGGCAAGCTAGGCAATACGGATATGTATATCTCCTCCTTTGTAACCGACCTTGTGTAACCCTAGCCCCCTCCGGTGTCTATATAAACTGGAGGGTTTTAGTACGTAGGACAACAACATACAACCATACCATAGGCTAGCTTCTAGGGTTTAGCCTCTCCGATCTCGTGGTAGATCAACTCTTGTAATACTCATATCATCAAGAATAAATCAAGCAGGACGTAGGGTTTTACCTCCATCAAGAGGGCCCGAACCTGGGTAAAACATCGTGTTCCCTGCCTCCTGTTACCATCCGCCTTAGATGCATAGTTCGGGACCCTCTACCCGAGATCCACCGGTTTTGACACCGACAGTAGCCGTCGGTTTTATTCTAAAAATCGTTCGGTTTTACACGAAGAACCTAGATGCGTTTTTTAGATCGGTTTTATTTTTTTCCCGGTTTAGTTATTTAGCGAAAGCCCGTTCCTATGTTCGTTTTAATGAACTGTTTTCACCCGTTAACCGTAGATAGCGAATGTTCATTCTTTAGCCTGTTTCGTCATTTTCCTTTTTCCAGGGTTTTTCCGCGATTATTCTCGATCGCGATTTCTGCCCTGTTTTTCGTTTTTGTTTATCTTTTCGCTCGTTTATCAGAATCAGGCGATTCAAGTGCCTAGATCTTCGTCTCAAAGCCCTCTTTCTGTTTAACCAACTTGAACAAGATTTTGGTACTGTAAAATTTGACTTTACTCCACATTAGTAATCGGATCTTGTTTCTTTTGCAGTTTGAGTTTCGTTGCTCCGTTTGATTTGATTCTTTTTGCAAACGGGAGTTCTTCAGTTGAACTTTTCAGTTAGAACTTCTTATTTGAGATTTACTCGTGCATCTTTGCTTGATTGCTTATGTATGCTATTGTTTGTTTGCGATAGAACACCCGGGGTGCGAAGCGTGCTACTACGAGTCTTTAGGATTTGCAGATCGTCAGCCAGGCAAGTAACACTTTGATCATACCCCTTTATCACCCAGTTTTTATGCATTAGTTTCAACCTTCACACATTGCATGAGTAGGATCTCCTAACATGTGGGTCTGGGAAGTAGATAATGAGGTAGAACCTATTACCTGTTTTATTGTCAAACCCTTGGGAGTTACTTCTACGTTATGCTTATATTGCCATGCTATGCTCATAGACGTGGTTTGGCTTTGAGTGTATCCATGACAGATGTGAGTTGTTAATTAATGGTTCAACTTAAGGTGGCAACTTTAATACACATCTGGGTGGATTGCTTGTGGGCACCTAGAGAATCCAGTGTTGTCCTAGGATATCCCAGAGTACCCGTGTGATCATCCTACGGTCCGCCACCCAGCTCAAAGGGATCATAAGACTATTCATGCTAGAAACTTCCGTGTGCAGCCACAAGCCATTATGGGCTCTGGCATAATTGAGTAAGTTGCATGAGTTCTTGAAGAGGTGGACTAGCAGATGTAGGGGATTGTAGGTGTACCGGTCCGCCCGGAATAAAGAACAAATGTTTCTGAAAGATTGTGTCTCGGTCATCCGTTACTCAAACATCCTGTAGTGCGAGAAAATCAACGGAGGAGATCGAGTCTTGTGGGGAAAAGTGCGCAAAACCTCTGCAGAGTGTATAAACTAATCATGGTTAGTCGTGTCCCCGGTTATGGACATCTTGAGTATCTGGCTCTTAGATTATCATATGGATCTCATCACTCTAAATTAATTTGTGGGGTTGTTAATTACTTTTAATTGGGATTGAGTTGGATGAACCTTCTCAATATTGTTCAACTACCATGATAGTTAAATAAAATATATTCCTTTGTTGTAGGAAAAAAATTGGCTTTTCGCAAAACATATTAACCATACAGCCTCCACCAGCCATATATGCATATAGTGATAGCTTTTATCTGTTCATTACTCTCTTGTGTTACATTGCCAGCATATTCCATGTGCTGACCCATTTTCGGGCTGCAACATATCATGTTGCAGACTTTTTAGATGAGGAGTAAGGTGCGATAGGTCGTTTGGCATGCACTCAGCTATGCCATTGGAGTTGATGGACTCACTTTATCTTCCAAGCCTTCCGCTGTTATCATATTAGATGGCCTTAAGCCATATTTATTGTAATAAGTTCTCTCTTGAGACATTCGATGTAATAAGTGTGTGATTGCCACTCTGTTATAAATCCTTCGAGTACTGTGTGTGTCAGCATTACCGATCCAGGGATGACACTGAAGCACAAAGACTTGACCGTTTGAGGTCGGGTCGCTATAAGATGGTATCAGAGCACAAGCTGAATGTAGGACACGACCACTAAGAAAAGCCATAGGTCACTCTTCTCTACTTATTGCTGACTCCTCTCCATTTTCTACTCTTTAGGATGGCGGATACGAGGAACAAGTTTGCACAACCGGATGAAGACACACCTTTTGGACGACACTTAAAGGAAGTCACTAAGTACCTGAACATTGGAATACCAAGCTTCACCGGGACATATACCGCCACTTTACCAGAAGAGGAGCGATGGATGATTCCAGTTCAAGTTCCAGGAAGGACGTTCACGCCAGTCACTAAACCCATAGAGTTTTCCTTTGATGCACCCACCTAGAGTCTAGGCAAGAGTATGGCAGCCCACATCGCTATAGGACGCATCGGCGAAGTTTACCACAAGGAGCTGAAGGACACTATCTACCGGATATGTGGACGCCGAGATGAGCAATGGGAGATGATCAACACCAGGAAGGACAGGTCCATTGCAGCATTCATCCAGGAATTAAACCACCACATTCGTCGCCAGGAGAACCAGATGTGCCCAAGCATGATATATTTGAAGAAGGCGATGATCAGGATCACGGAGCTAGAAGAGGAGCTTAAGTCTACACGCGATGGATATGAGGAGGAAATGATGATACTTGTGGAGAGGAATGACGACATGACCAGGAAGCTAGGAGTTTTTATGGGAGACCCCGTGCCAGGAGGAGGAGACGACGAACCCAAGGAGATTCGTTCCGAAGACTACATCATAATAGACGACACTAACACCGACCCGGATAGTAGTGATGATTGATACGTCCATTTTGCATCATGCTTTTATATCGATATTTATTGCATTATGGACTGTTATTTCACTTTATGTCACAATACTTATGGCTATTCTCTCTTGTTTTACAAGGTTTACATAAGGAGGGAGAATGCCGGCAACTGGAATTCTGGGCTGGAAAAGGAGCAAATATTAGAGACCTATTATGCGCAACTCCAAAATTCCTGAAACTCCACGGAACATCTTAAAATAAATAAAGAAAAATCCTCGCCAAAGATGAAGGCCAGGGGGCCCACACCCTGCTCATGAGGGTGGGGGCGCCCCCCCCTAGGGCGCGCCCCCTACCTCGTGGGCCCCCTGGTGGCTCTCCGACGTCCATCTTCTCCTATATGAAGTCCTTCGATGAGAAAAAAATTACAAGGAACTTTTCGCAACGAGACTCCGCCGCCACGAGGCGGAACCTTGGCGAAACCAATCTTGAGCTCCGGCAGAGCTGTTCTGCTGGGGATACTTCCCTCCGGGAGCGGGAAATCATCACCATCGTCATCACCAACGCTCCTCTCATCGGGAGAGGGCAATCTCCATCAACATCTTCACAAGCACCATCTCATCTCCAAACCATAGTTCATATTCAACTGGTCGGTGAGGAGGCATTCCTGGAAACTCTTCTGGAAAGACGTCTTGATATTCGCGAACATCTAGGATCTGAGAGATGGCATCCAACTCATCGTTCTCGTTGAGAGAAAACAGTCGAATGGTATCGTCACGAGCTGCATAGATGATCACATCCTCAGACGAGTGTGTCAATTGAATCTGCCTGGCAGCACAATCAAGTTGAGCCTTGTGCTTAGAAATCCAGTCCATGCCGAGAATTAGATCAATATCCGAGTTACCAAGGACCATTGGAGAGGACAGAAATTTATAATCTCCCATCTTGATAGAAACATCCGGAGCCATCATTTTGGTGTTCATGAACAAACCCGGAGAGGAAACCGCTATCGGCTTAGGCAAATCGACAGTATGCAAATCATGCATGGATGCAAAAGGCTTCGATATGAATGACAAAGATGCACCAGTATCAAAAAGAACTCTTGCAGGAATATCATTAACAAGAAGGTTACCCATGATCACTTCTGAAGAGTCCTCTGCCTGAGTTGCGTTCATCATGTTGACCTTTGCAGACTTGGGATTATGCTTAACCACTGCATTGCTGGCAGATCTCACAGCAGGAGGAGGAGGAGGAAGACTCCTCTGGTTGAAGCATTTGTTTGCTTAGTGACCTTTCTGCTGACACTTGTTGCACGTGACCTCTAAGAGAGGACGGTGATACGGAGCACTTGATCTTGGAGCATGAGTCGAAGCCTTGTTCTGATAGCCTAGGTTGGTTGGGTGGGAATATCCATTGCCACCTTTGCTCTTCTGCTGATAAGGCTGACGGAACGGAGGAGGAGGAGGCAACCAATACTTTTGCTGCTTAGCTGCCACTTGAGTTGAGGAAGAAGGAGTTGCATCCCTGACTCTCTTCTTGGAAGCATCGCACTTGAGCTGAGCAGTCTCTTGCTTTAGTGCCATATTGTAGAACTCATCATACTTTTTTGGCTCAAAAAGCACGAGGGCTAGTTGCAGATCTTCTCTGAGGCCACCTCTGAACTGATAAATCATGCTCTTCTCGTTAGGGACGTCTTGCTTGGTGAAGCGAGCGAGCTTCTGGAACATGATGTTGTATTGGTAAACAGACAAGCTGCCTTGCTTCAGATTGTGGAACTCCTCACGCTTACTCTTAACAACACTCTGAGGAATGTGGTGAGCTCTAAAGTCTTGGCGGAAATCATCCCAGGTAATCACACGACCTCCTCTGGAATCTTTGTATTGTTGATACCACTCTGCAGCTTGGTCTTTGAGTTGGAACGAAGCAAACTTGACAAAGTCCTCAGGCCTGACGTTGCTGCACTCGAAATGTTTGCAGATATCCACGAGCCAATCATTAGTGTATGTGGCCTCGACACAGTTACTGAAGGTCTTTGGCTGGTTTGCGAGGAACTGCTTGAGGGTAGCAAACTGAGTTTGATTGTTGCCATTGCCTTGATTTCCTTGGTTGCGCTCTTGCAAGAGTAGCATAATCAGCTGCGTGTTGGCGTTGGTAGAGGCCATCACAGCTTGCCATGCCTCTGGAGGTGGAGGTGGTGGCGGAGGTTTCGGATTCTGACGCGTTGGAGGAGCCATCCTGAAGAGGGTGACATCCGTTAGCATCTTGACAGACATATATTCAAGCTGAATCAAATGGATCGAAATTGCAACATATAGTCTTAACATTCGAACAAGAATGAACGAAAGAATTCCAAATTAAATTATCACACTTCCATAAATTGAGAAGCCACTTAGATAGATGTAGATGAATAAAAACAACAAGGTACGGACATGAACAAATACTTGGTAAGGATTACCCAATCACAAACCAAATATCTGCGGAAGAAATACTAGAGCTACATGAATTCCCTCGTTCTCATATTTGAGTTTTATCAAATATTGAAACAAGGATCACTTTGGTTTTAATTATTTTTCTCCCTAAAAATATTTCATATTAAAAATTATATGAGAGGAGATAATATGACTTCTCCAAAATAAATGAAATATTGGAGGAAAAATATTAAAATCAAATTTTGTTTTTATTTGGGTTTTTATCGCTATTTTATTTGAATTAGGAAACATATGCATTTTTTAAAATTGCATTAGAGCCTCAAATAAATGTTCACCTTGTCCGGAGTATTTTTAGAGGACGGGGAAAATTTATTTCAGAATTTTTGGAGTCCGTTTAGTATTTCTTTTCTTCATTTTTCTGCGCGGAATTATTATAAAAAAAGGTCAACCGCCCTAGTCGGGCCGTGCCCGACTAGGACTTCGCCCGGCCAACCTTTTTAAGCAGAGGCCCGAGCCGCCCCCAAACCCTAACCCCGCCCCGCCCAATCCGCCGCCACCATGCTGCTGCCCCGCCACCGGAGTTCGTCACCGCCGTCCCGATCCGCGAGGTAGCCATCGGTTTAATTCTAAGAATCGTTCGGTTTTATATGAAAAACCTAGATGTGTTTTTTTAGATCGGTTTTATTTTTTTCCCGGTTTATTTTTTCAGCGAACGCCCGTTCATACGTTCGTTTTAACGAACATTTTTCACCTGTTAACCGCAGATAGCGAACGTTCGTTCGTTAGCCTGTTCATCAGTTTTCTTTTTCCATGGTTTTTCCGCAATTATTCTCGATCGCGATTTCTGCTCTGTTTTTCGTTTTAGTTTATCTTTTCGCTCATTTATCGGAATCAGGCGATTCAAGCGCCTAGATCTTCGTCTCGAAGCCCTCTTTCTGTTTAACCAACTTGAACAAGATTTTGGTACTGTAAAATTTTACTTTAGTCAATATTAGTAATCGGATCTTGTTTCTTTCGCAGTTTGAGTTTCATTGCTCCGTTTGATTTGATTCTTTTTGTAAACTGGAGTTCTTCAGTTGAACTTTCCGGTTAGAACTTCTTATTTGAGATTTACCCATGCATCTTTGCTTGATTGCTTATGTATACTATTGTTTGTTTGCGATAGAACACCCGGAGTGCGAAGCGTGCTACTACGAGTCTTTAGGATTTGCAGATCGTCAGCAAGGCAAGTAACACTTTGATCATACCCCTTTATCACCCAGTTTTTATGCATTAGTTTCAGCCTTCACACATTGCATGAGTAGGATCTCTTAACATGTGGGTCTGGGAAGTAGATAATGAGGTAGAACCTATTACCTGTTTTATTATCAAACCCTTGGGAGTTACTTCTACGTTCTGCTTATATTGCCATGCTATGCTCATAGACGTGGTTTGGGTTTGAGTGTATCCATGACAGATGTGAGTTGTTAATTAATGGTTCAACTTAAGGTGGCAACTTTCATACACATCTGGGTGGATTGCTTGTGGGCACCTGGAGAATCCAGTGTTGTCCTAGGATATCCCGAAGTACCCGTGTGATCATCCTACGGTCCGCCACCCAGGCTCAAAGGGATCATAAGACTATTCATGCTAGAAACTTCCGTGTGCAGCCACAAGCCATTATGGTCTCTGGCATAATTGAGTAAGTTGCGTGAGTTCTTGAAGAGGTGAACTAGCAGATGTAGGGGATTGTAGGTGTACCGGTCCACCCAGAGTAAAGAACAAATGTTTTTGAAAGATTGTGTCTCGGTCATCCATTTCTCAAACACCCTATAGTGCGAGAAAATCAATGGAGGAGATCGAGTCATGTGGGAAAATGTGTGCAAACCTCTGCATAGTGTATAAACTAATCATGGTTAGCCGTGTCCCCGGCTATGGTCATCTTGAGTATCTCGCTCTTGGATTATCATATGGATCTCATCACTCTAAATTAATTTGTGGGGTTGTTAATTACTTTTAATTGGAATTGAGTTGGAGGAACCTTCTCAATATTGTTCAACTACCATGATAGTTAAATAAAATATATTCCTTTGTTGTAGGGAAAAATTGGCTTTTCGCAAAATATATTAACCATACAGCCTCCACCAGCCATATATGCATATAGTGATAGCTTTTATCTATTCATTACTCTCCTGTGTTACATTCCCAGCATATTCCATGTGCTGGCCCGTTTTCGGGCTGCAACATATCATGTTGCAGACTTTTCAGACGAGGAGTAAGGTGCGATAGGTCGTTTGGCATGCACTCGGCTATGCCGTTGGAGTTGATGGACTCACTTTATCTTCCAAGCCTTCTGCTGTTATCGTATTAGATGGTCTTAAGCCATATTTATTGTAATAAGTTCTCTCTTGAGACATTCGATGTAATAAGTGTTTGATTGCCACTCTGTTATAAATCCTTCGAGTACTGTGTGTGTCAGCATTACCGATCCAGGGATGACACTGAAGCACAGAGACTTGACCGTTTGAGGTCGGGTCGCTACACACCACTACCATATACCACCACCGCTGTCATATCCTACAACCGCTGCCATATACCACCACCACTGCCATATCCTACCACCATATATCCACCACCAATCTAAGTTCTATTCATATTAGGTATGGTTTCGAGATCCATCTATTTTTTGATTTGTGTTTCCTTGCCTAAGTAGGTTTCAAAAAGAAGTCTGGAGACCACCGGGCAGTTTTTAGGCCAAAATTTCAGCTGGCGAAAATATTTTTTCCTATCCTGTTTTAGGCTTTTCTGAGTCTTTTGAGACATGTGCCATCATAGTGATTTTTTATCACACTTTTTGGTCACCGTTGCCCTGATTTCCGAAAAATAGTCAAATTTGTTTGTGCCTATCCTGTTATTTTGACTTGGGAAGAGTTTTGAGACACTCACCATTATAGTTATTTTCGACAAAAAAAAGAACGAAAAAAATCGGAGTGTGCTTTTCACTTGTTTTCGTGCAGCGCAGTGATTTTTTAGTGTTCTAGGCTCACGTCTCTAGCACGGTCTAGCCTAGGACCAGCACAGTACCGTCGTTGAGCGTTTATTCAACTTTGCATCTCTGAATTGATTATTGCTGACCTTTTTCCTACCATCTTATAAGCCATCCCAGCTCCACATACATCTACGTAGTGCATTTGACTCTCCCTGAGTATGTTTCGGAAAAAAAGTCTGGAGATCCCCGGGCAGTTTTTTGGCCGAAATTTCTACAGGTGAAAATATTCTTCCCTATCCTATTTTTAGGCTTTTCTGAGTCTTTTCAGACACGTGCCATCATAGTGATTTTTTACCGCACTTTTTGATCGTCGCTGCCCTGATTTCCGTAAAAATAGGCAAAAAAAATTTGCCTATCCTATTATTTTGACTTGGGAAGAGTTTTCAAACACTCGACATTATAGTGATTTTCGGCAAAAAAAACGCAAAAAAGAGCACAAAAACAAAAGAGCGCGAAAAAAATCCAGAGTGTGCTTTTCCCTTGTTTACATATCGCGTCGTGATTTTGTTAGTGTTCTAGGCTCGCGTCTCTAGCACGGTCTCGCCTAGGACCAACACAGTACCGTCGTTGAGCGTGTATTCAACTTTGCATTTCTGAATTGATTATTGCTGACATTTTTGCTACAATATCATAAGCCTTCCCAGCTCCACATTCATCTGCGTCACGCATTTGACACCACCTAGCAATCGCTCTGTCCAAGCTTTGGGAGTTTTGATTACACCGGTTGTTGATCACCACCTATTGTTGGGTAAGAACTGGTAAGGATTTGAGATTTGCTCGACGGTTTTGTGACACACCACCACCACTGCTTTCTAGTAGTATGTAGGATAATATTTTGGTGTTCTCTATTGCTGCTACCCATGGCAGGACCACAAGACAACAAGATTGACTGGGAGAACATGACGAAGAAAGAGCTTCATGATAAATTTCAACAAATGTTTGGTCAACAAGTGGAAGACGTGATGGCTAGCTTTGGAAAGGCGCATGAGAAGATTGATGATATTGAGAAGACAATTGGCACCAAGTTGAATGCCAAGTTCGATGAAGTACTCACGCGTCTACCACAACCACCACCCGCATCTGCTGCACCATTCCAACAACAACAACCACCTCCACGTCGCGTTCCAACAGGGCGAGCACAGCATGTTCCTCTTGATCCAGGACATACTTCTGGTTCCGCTGCTACTGTTGTTGATGCTTCTGTAGCTCTTGCTGCTACTGCAGAGATGGAGGACCATTACGAGGATGAGGTTGATCAAAATCGGAACTACGTGCAACCACCACCACCACCAGGTCGTCCTCATGCATATCATCGCAACGGTAGGGCTGCACCACCACCTGATGTACGAGATCACGACCATCTTCCTAAACTAAAATTGAATATTCCACCATTTGAGGGTAGATATGTTCCTGATATATATCTTACTTGGGAGTTAGAAACTGAATAGCGTTTTACATGTTTACAATATCCCGAGGACAGATGTGTTCCTGTTGTTATTTGTGCTTTCACTAGTTTTGCATGTGTTTGGTGGTTTGAACATTGTAGATTATATCCTATTCCAGCTACTTGGGTTGCTTTGAAAACTGTTATGCATACTCGTTGGGTTCCACCATATTATCAACGTGAATTACTTCAAAATTGTAGCTTTTAAGACAAGGAAAAAATTATGTAGGAGAATATTATCAGGAATTACAAACGGGCATGATTAGATGTGGTATTGTTGAGGATAATGAAGCTATGCTTGCACATTTTATGGGTGGATTAAATAAAGAGATTCAGACCATTCTAGAGTATCAATAATATCACTCATTTATTCCATCTTGCTTGCAAAGCTGAACATGAAGTGCAGGATCGACAGGCATTGGTGCGAACTGATTTTCCTATAGGTCGATCTTCATCATGGACACCACGTAAATCCTCTACTCCCACTCATCCTACTGTAGCACTACTGACTTCAGCCGCCAATTCCAACCGAGATACAAGAAAACAGGCACCACCACCACCATTTGCCAGGAGTACACCTTCCAGGCCTGCCCAGAGCTCTTCTTCGTCCATGGCATCAGCAGGGCACACACATGATATTATTTGTCGTTTTGTAAGGGAAGAGGTCATTATGCGAGAGAATGCCAATCTCTGTTTGTTATGGGTGCTACTGAGGATGGTGGGTATGAGTCCACTAATGACCATGATGAGGAGACTTTGGCTCTTATTATAAGTGAAGAACACGGTGGAGATGATTCTGATCATGAGACGCCATACATGGGTGTTGAAGATGCTGACAGGTATGAAAGTTTAGTTGCTCAACGTGTTTTGAGTCTGCGGGCCACACAAGCTGAGCAAAATCAGAGGTATAATTTGTTTCATACAACAGGAGTTGTGAAGGAACGTTCTGTTCACGTCATCATAGATGGAGGGAGCTACAACAACTTGGCTAGAATGGAGATGGTGGAGAAGATATCTCTCACGACAAGACCACATCCACATCCTTACTACTTCCTCCGTCCAAAAATACTTATCATTAAAATGGACAAAAAGGGATGGATCTAGAACTAAAATACATCTAGATACATCCCCTTTTATTTATTTTGATGACAAGTATTTCTGGGCGGAGGGAGTACATCCAATGGTTCAACAACAGCGGCAAGGTTAAGGTAACACGTACTGTTCGTGTCCATTTTAGTATCTCTACATATGCTGATTATATTGATTGTGATGTGGTACCCATGCAAGAATGTTCCTTATTACTTGGTATACCATGGCAATTTGATAAAAAAAATTGTACACCATGGTAGAAAAAATGAGTATACTCTTGTTCATAAGGATAAGCATATTACTTTGCTTCCTATGACTCCTGATACCATTTTGAAAGATGATATTAGTAGAGCTAATAAAGCAAAATGGGAGAAAAATAAGAGTGAAAATCAGATTGTGGCAAAAGAATTTGAGCAACAAATGAAGCCTAATAATAAACCATGTGGTGTTCCTTCTGAAATTAAATTGAAATGTGCATGTTTACTTGATCTAGATTTCGGCAAATCTGTTTGCTATGCTTTTGTGTGCAAAGAGGCATTATTTACATCCGAGGACATGCCTTCCTCTTTGGCTTGCCATAGCGTTGCTCTTCATTGTGTTGGGGTCGAGGGTGATGATGCTCTTGGCGTAGAGGATCTTGAGCCACTTGCTTGATGCGGAGCATCCCAAGATCATCCCCATGGACGCACCTACACCTCCAACGACCCCACTTGGACCAATGACACGAGCCCGAGCCAAGGCTATCGAAGATCAGGTGAACTCACTCCTCTCCGAACTTCCACTTTCTATGCATGGCATGGCTACTACCTAAGTCTGAGGTGTTGTGCATGATTAGGCACCAAGAGGGCCCTCCCGAAGATGCGCATGAAGATGTACAAGTCCCCAAGTCCACGGATGAGGAGAACCAACGAAAGGAGCCAAGAGAATCTCCTAGGTCCCGGACATCCGGCCCCTGGAGCGTCATCCACTACAGCAGCACAACCGCCAGAAGCTACAGGCCCCGGACATCCGGCCCCGACAGCCCGGACATCCGGCCTCTCCCGAGCCCCCGGACATCCGGCCACCGGCCCGGAAATCCGGCCCCTCCAAACCCGAGATCAACGAATGCCACCACTCCAACCCGGACATCCGGCCCCCCAGCCCGGATATCCAGTGTTGCCTGGAAGCCCGGACATCCGGCCCGACCAGCCCGGACATCCGACCTCCCCTGTCTGCGCACAGTGAAGGGCCGAGGCCCATGTATCCCTTCTCCCCCCTAGAATACATATACTCCACCTTGCCCAACTTTCTAGGGTTAGCAAAGGATTAGCTCATATTTCGTGTGAGAGCTTTGCTCATCCACTTGGTTACCTTCTCCTCGGAGACTCGAGCCTCCTACGGAGAAGATCCCCCAAGCGGATTCAAGACCGCTCTTTAGGGAAGAACATCAAGACCTCCTCACGGAGAAGACCGGTTACCGTGTATCATCCCTAGTTGATCGTGGATCGTGTATCTTACTTTATGTACCCGAGGATCTAGCACATGTGTGACTTATTCATGTTGGTTTGAGTGTTCCTCTTCGTTTCCCCTTGTGTTTCGCTCATTTTCCCCTTTGTGTTCCTCGTGTTCTTCGCGGGATTTTGCTCCTTTCATGAAAGATCAACCGATTAGGGTTCTACCCTACATCATCTTGGCATCATGAGCCACGTTGATCACGATTTCGGAGCCTCCCCGTTGTGTTTCTAGCCTTGTTTTGTTGTTTTTCGTCCTAATTCGAAAATTCCCCACCAAAAATAGCCCCAAAATTTTTTTGTGATTTGTTGGTGTGTTGAGATTTTGTTGGTTTGGATCCGTGGATTTGCTTTCTTTTGAGTGGATTTAGCTCCCCATCCATTTTCCCCCAATTTCCATCCACAAATTCCTCCGAATTTCGCCCGAATTTGACCTCTCCACGCAGTGTTCATCCCGTTCGTCCCCGGATCCAGAGCCCGGACATCCGGCCCGTCAAGCTCGGACATCCGGTCCCCGGACATCCGGTCTTCCACCCGGACATCCGACCCCTGGCAGCAACATCTCCATCCACCGCCCCGTTTTTCCGTCCATTTTTCACCAAATTTTGTTCCGGTGCCCACCATATACCACATATACTTCCGCATACCTCCACCACTTCCGCATAACCCAACCATTTTTGGACCGTTTCGCTCTTCGACACATTCGCTACTTCGAGGTTTGAGAATTTGAGTTGCGGTACCGTATCCTTTTGTGTTTCAGCTATCTAGGTACGGTTCGACATCAACATCCCCGCCGCTCATCTTCGCCACAGACGCATCCTACATCATCACCGTCGTCCTACATCGTCATCAAAAACGACCACCTCGACTACACCTTGGTATTCGTGCCACCATTTTGACACCATACCGAAAGCAAGACTGGTAATCTCATCTTGGTATTGGACATATCACTCTTGCCATTACATTGATAGCCATCATAGCCTTACTCCTTTGCGTTGCTTACCCATCGAGACTAGGCATTGAGTATTGCCGGCAACGAGACTTGTGCACATTAGTGATCATACTTCTCATATCATCCATATATCATTGTTGCATATATTGGTATCATCTCTTGTGTCACAAAGTTGTCACCGCATACTCACTTGCTATATCGGTTCGTCAAGCATTGCCTAAGAAAAGAGCTCAAACATCAAAGAGCCAAACAAGCTTTTAAGCAAAGAGGACAGATAAGCAAGGAGCTTTTAAGCAAGAACCATAGCATCATACAACATTAAGATTGTCACACTCGATCATCTTGGATCATATCATAGCAAAACCTTGCATAGAGCATATTTGGGATAAAAGTCATTGCATTTTTGCTAAGTAGGTTGTGCACAAGTTCTTGTATCCACCTATTGTGCAATCGTGCTAGCGTCTCTCTAGTGTTGTGCAACAAGAGAATTTTTGTGGATTCCACATTTTGGCTCACCCTTGGTTGCACGACCCCACTTATCTTTTTGCGTGTGTGTTTTCGTGTACCTTATATGCTTGGTCTACTTGTTACATTGCATCTTGCGAATCTTTTCCAACATTATTGAAGCTCACTTACAATTGCATCAACTTTTGTGCCACCATCCTAACCAAGCTCCACCAAAAGCTTTACTTGTGTAGGTGTGAGGAACCGACAAGAGCTAGTACCAATTGTGCTATTTCCTTATCCTACATTGGAGTGATCCTCGATCCACTTTCAACTTCGGTCAAGGTACATTTGGTACTCGTTCTTCTCTTTCTACCACTCACATTTGTCTTGGAATGATGGATAGGCCAAGTACTTCTACCAACCCACTCTTCATGGAGCAAGACGACGACATGAACTCCTTTGTCACCAAGAGTCACCTCTTTGGTGCACAACGTGCTTTGCATCAAGAGCAACAAGCTATGAGTGAACGCATCGACAACCTTCCCACCGACTTGCGACTTTCCGAGCAACGTACAAGGGACTACTTCGACCACAAGCTCGATGATCACAAGCAAGAGAATGATGCAAGGATGGACGAGATTCACGCTTTGTTGCTCAACCGCTCTTCTTCCACTTCAAGAAGGAGCCGTTCAAGTCGCCACTCTGACTTCACCCTCTCCGGCTCAAGTACACCGACATCGAACACTCTTCGTCGTGCCGCGCACAACGAGCATCAAGCAAGTATCAATCCTCTACGCGACACCGACTCGCAAGAGCACTGACAACGTCAAACCCAAGAGGCTTTTGCGCTAGCACGAGAACGGCAACGACAACGCCAACATGAAGAGGAAGAGCAAGCGCGTCTACACCAAAATGCTCAAGATGCCGAGGCACAACGTCAAGAACAACAACTCCGTGATGCTCAAGCACTTGCGGCGCAACAAGCTCTACGCGATTCAAGTCGAGCCGTAGCCGACCGCGGCCGACAAGCCCGTGAAAAAAAGGAAGCACTTCGTGAAGAAATTCAAGAACGAAGATTTCAAGCTCGCGTGCATCGTCAAGTTCCTCCTCGAGCTAGACAAGCTCATCCACAAGCTCGCCAAGAACAACAAGTCAATCCAGAGCATGAAGACAATGGAGATCCTCCATGACAAGAACAACATGAGGATGACAACCCTCCACGCCAAGAGCACCATGAGTTGAACAATCATCAACAACACGGGCGTCATCATCCCCGACCCCAACACAATGAGGAGCAACACTATGGCAAGCTCAAGTTCACCATGCCCAAGTTCAATGGAAGCAACGATCCCGAAGAGTACCTTTCATGGGCATTGAAAGTTGACAAGATCTTCCGTTTGCACAATTGTGAAGAAGAGAAGAAGATCGCGATGGCATCCCTTGAGTTCCAAGACTATGTCCTCATTTGGTGGGAACAGATCATAGAGCGCCGCGAGGCAAAAGGTGAACCACCCATCACTACTTGGGCACAAATGAAGGATGTCATGAGAGCACGCTTCGTACCTACCTACTACAATCGCGACCTCTTCAAGAAACTCCAACAACTCAAGCAAGGAACCAAGAGCGTTGAAGAGTACTACAAGGAGATGGAGATTGCAATGATACGAGCCAATGTCACGGAAGATGATGAGCAAACAATGGCACATTTCTTGAATGGACTCAATCATCCCATCAAGAAGATCGCCGACTTCCAACCATACTCAAATCTAATCGAGCTAGTGCACCAAGCTACCAAAGCGGAATGCCAAGTGCAAGATGATTTCAAGTATGCCAAGTTCTCATCCAAGTCCTACGGCTTCTCCAACAACCAAGCTTCAACGACTCCAACACCGACTACAAAGCCTTCTACTACCAACATCGACAAGTCGAGTTCCAAGAAAGCTTCATCAACTACAAGACATCCTACTACGAGCAACTTCAAGCCGAGAGCTTCATCATCATCAACCCCAACCGATGAGACCGTCAAGACGAGTTCCTTCAAGTGTTTCACTTGCGGAGGCCGAGGCCACAAGTCCTATGAGTGCACCAACAAGCGAACCATGGTCTTCAACGACGATGGCACTTATGACTCCATGAGTGAAGGCGAAATGGAAGCCCTTGAGCAAGTCGCCATGCACCGCTAAGTGAACAATGAAGAAGAACAAGTCTTTTGCGATGAAGACTCAAGTCCCGCACTTGTTGTCTCCAAAGTCTTGACTCTCCAACATCACCAAGAAGAAGACCAACGATGCCACATATTCCACACCAAGGCCGGCATCAATGGATGATCTGTCAAGGTCATCATCGATGGAGGGAGTTGTCATAATCTCGCAAGTGAAGAACTTTGCTCCAAGCTCCAATTGCCCAAGACGAAGCATCCACATCCATACAAAGTGCAACGGTTTAGTGACTCTGGCACCATCCAAGTCGAGCACCGAGTACAAGTCTCCATCAAAATCGGCGCCTACGAAGACACCTTGGAGTGCGATGTCGTTCCAATGACTGTTTGTCATCTTCTCCTTGGACAGCCATGGCAATTCGATGGAGGAGTCGTCCACAACGGCCGAACGAACCACTACATCTTCAAGATGAAGGGCAAGGAGTACGTCCTTCGTCCAATGTCACAAAGTCAAGTGATCGCCGACAAGCAAGCCACCCATCGTGGAGATCATAGTGAGAGAGCGAGCCACCAAAAAGAGAGTGAGTGCCACAAGCCCAAATCGAGTGCATCCGCAATGAGCGAAAACAAGAACCTAGTTCTATTTGCCACCAAACATGAGATAAGAGAAGTGTGTGAGAACCCATCTAGTGTCCTACACTACGTCCTCGTGTGCACGGACAATGCACCACAAACTAACACTTCTCACACTCTTCCTCTAGTCTTGTCTTCTCTTTTGCAAGAATTTCAAGATGTTTTCCCGATGAGCTACCTCCGGGTCTACCTCCTCTACGAGGCATTGAGCACCGAATCGACCTCATCCCCGGAGCACCTCTTCCGAACAAAGCCCCATACCGCGTCAACCCCGAAGGAACCAAAGAAATACAAAGGCAAGTAAAGCATCTCATAGACCATGGACATGTGCGTGAAAGTTTGAGCCCTTGTGCCGTACCGGTCATTCTTGTGCCAAAACGTGACGGTAGCTTTCGCATGTGCTCCGACTGTAGACCTATCAATGCTATCACCGTTCGCTATAGGTATCCCATTCCACGCCTAGATGATATGCTTGATGAGCTTAGCGGTGCCACTATCTTTTCCAAAATTGATCTTAGGAGTGGTTACTATCAAATCCGCATACAAGAGGGTGATGAATGGAAAACTGCCTTCAAAACCAAGTTAGGTTTGTATGAGTGGTTAGTCATGTCTATGGGTCTCTCGGAGGCACCGGGCACTTTTATGCGCCTTATGAATCATGTCTTTCGCCCTTACATTGGTATATTTGTTGTGGTTTACTTCGATGGCATTCTTGTGTTTATCAAATCTATCAAAGAGCATGTCACCCATGTCCGCACCATTTTGCAAACTCTTAGAAAAGAGCGCCTCTATGCTAATATGGAGAAATGCCTTTTTGGTGTTGATAAGCTCGTTTTCTTGGGTTTTGTTGTTTCTTCTAAGGGTGTTCATGTTGATGAGTCCAAGATAAATGCTACTAAGACTTGTCCGCAACCAACCAACTTGCATCAAGTGTGTAGTTTTCTTGGCCTTGCGGGTTTCTATCGTCGCTTTGTGAAGGATTTTAGCACCATTGCTTCGCCTTTGCATGCTTTGAGCAAGAAGAATGCGCCTTTTGTTTGGGGACCATCCCAAGATACCACATTCAATGAGCTTAAGAATTTGCTTACTCATGCTCCCGTGCTTGCTTTACCCAACTTCGACAAGCCTTTTGAGATTCATTGCGATGCTAGTGGTAATGGCATAGGAGGTGTGTTAACGCAAGATAAGCGCCCCATAGCTTACTTTAGTGAGAAATTTTCCGGAGCACAACTCAATTACCCCATCTATGACAAAGAGCTATATGCTTTAGTCTGCGTTTTGCATGAATGGGAACATTACCTTCGTCCCCATGAGTTTATCATTCATACCGATCATGAGACTCTCAAGTATCTTAAGGGACAAACCAAGTTAAACAAGCGTCATGCTAAATGGAGTGAATTTATTGAGTCTTTTCCTTATGTCATCAAGTACATCAAGGGTAAAGAAAACATCGTAGCGGATGCTCTTTCCTGCATATGCATGCTTGTTACACAACTTGAGTTAGATGTCATTGGCTTCGAGCATATCAAAGACTTATATGAGCATGATGCAACTTTTGCTACTCCTTATGCCAAGTGTTTGTCGCATACATCTTGGGAACGCTATTACATCAAAGATGGATATCTTATGTGAGCTAACAAACTTTGCATCCCCGAGTCTTCTCTTCGTTTGTTGCTTTTGCGGGAATCTCATGGAGGAGGCTTAATGGGACATTTCGGACATGACAAGACGTTCGCCACGCTCTCGAAAAACTACTTTTGGCCCAAGATGTTTTGGGACGTCAATCGTTTCACCAACCGATGCTCTACATGTCGCAAAGCTAAGTCCAAAGCTCAATCTCATGGCCTTTATATGCCTCTACCAATTCCATACCAACCATGGGAAGACATTAGCATGGACTTTGTACTTGGTTTGCCTAGGACCCGAAATGGGAAAGATTCCATATTTGTCGTTGTGGACTGTTTCTCAAGAATGGCACATTTTATTCCTTGCAACAAGATAGACAATGCTTCACATGTTGCTAATCTCTTTTGTAGGGAAATATTGCGTCTACATGGAGTGCCAAAGACAATTGTCTCGGACCGCGACGTCAAGTTTCTAAGCTTCTTTTGGAAGACCCTATGCGTCAAGCTCAGAATCAAGCTACTCTTCTCCACGGCTTACCATCCTCAAATCGACGGCCAAACGGAGGTGACAAACCGCACACTCTCCGCTCTACTTTGAGTACTCATCAAGAAGAACATCAAGGAGTGGGAGGAGTGCCTACCTATCGCCGAGTTCGCCTACAACCGCACACGACACTCAACAACTGGAAAGTCCCCCTTCGAGGTCGTCTACGGATTCAACCCTTTGTCACCATTGGATATTCTCCCTCTACCACTCCAAGAGCGCATCAATTTGGACGCAAGTGCATGAGTGACCCATCTAAAGAAGGTGCATGAAGATACAAGAATCACCATCGAGCGCCAAGTACAACGACTTGCGACCAAGCTCAATGTCAACAAGCACCCTATGATATTAAACATTGGAGACCTCGTGTGGCTACACCTTCGCAAGGACCGCTTCCCCCAAGAATGCAAGTCCAAACTTCGACCACGCACGGATGGACCATTCAAGGTGCTTGCACGCTACAACAACAATGCATACAAGATCGACATCCCTCATGACAAGTACTCCGTGAGCGACATCCTCAACATCAAAGATCTCTCGCCCTACCATGGTGATGAGGATTTTGATCCGAGGACGGATCTTCCCCAAGGGAGGGGAGATGATGCGGAGCATCCCAAGATCATCCCCATGGACGCACCTACACCTCCAACGACACCACTTGGACCAATGACACGAGCCCGAGCCAAGGCTATCAAAGATAAGGTGAACTGACTCCTCTCCGAACTTCCACTTTCTATGCATGAGACATGGCTACTACCTAAGTCCGAGGTGTTGTGCATGATTAGGCACCAAGAGGGCCCTCCCAAAGATGCGCATGAAGATGTACAAGTCCCCAAGTCCACGGATGAGGAGAACCAACAGAACGAGCCAAGAGCATCTTCCAGGCCCCGGACATCCGGCCCCTGGAGCGTCATCCACTATAGCAGCACAGCCGCCAGAAGCTACAGGCCCCGGACATCCGGCCCCGACAGCCCGGACATTCGGCCTCTCCCGAGCCCCTGGACATCCGGCCACCAGCCCGGAAATCCTGCCCCTCCGAAACCGAGAGCAACAAATGCCACCACTCCAGCCCAGACATCCGGCCCCCAGCCCGGACATCTGGCGTTGCCTGAAAGCCCAGACATCCGGCCCGACCAGCCCGGACATCCGGCCTCCCCTGTCTGCGTGCAGTGAAGGGCCGAGGCACGTGTATCCCTTCTCCCCCCTAGACTATATATAGTCCACCTCGCCCAACTTTCTAGGGTTAGCAAAGGATTAGCTCATATTTCGTGTGAGAGCTTTGCTCATCCACTTGGTTACCTTCTCCTCGGAGATTCGAGCCTCCTACGGAGAAGATCCCCTAAGCGGATTCAAGACCCCTCTTTAGGGAAGAACATCAAGACCTCCTCACGGAGAAGACCGGTTACCGTGTATCGTCCCTAGTTGATCGTGGATCGTGTATCTTACTTTGTGTACCCGAAGATCTAGCACATGTGTGACTTATTCATGTTGGTTTGAGTGTTCCTCTTTGTTTCCCCTTGTGTTTCTCTCGTTTTCCCCTTTGTGTTCCTCGTGTTCTTCGCGGGATTCCGCTCCTTTCGTGAAAGGTCGGACGATTAGGGTTCTACCCTACATCATTGCTCCTCGTGCTCCGCTTGATTATCTTGACGTTGAGGGCATGGAATTCTTGCACGGTTTCTCATTTCTTGGCGTTCCACAAGGTGTGCAGCTTCTTCTTGTCACTCTCGTGAGAGGGCCTCTTCTTGTAGACGTACTTGGCGGTTGCACTCATTGACGGCTTTTGTTGATTTGCATAGAGCATGTTGAGCTTCAAGGAATTATTCCTCATGACGGTGTTTCTCTTGTCGAGGGTTATCACCATCTTGATGTTCTTGTTGGTCTTGGCGTATTGGAGCTTGCTCTTGGACCAGAGGTTCATTAGCTTGTCGTCGTAGTCGTTCATGTTCACCGAGGCGTCCTTGTAAACCATTGCCATGAAATGGGTTTTGTGGAGCTTGATGAACTTCATAATCTTGACGACATTGTGAACGAGCTCGTGGAGGACTTGCTTCTGAAAACATGTACAAGGAATGTCGGCTTGAATTGCGTCGGCTTGAAGATGTCAAAGATGTAGAAGAACGCCTGACCAACAAGGCACGAATTTCCTCCACTTGGTTGGAAAGCTTGTGGTTGATGTAGTATCTTGTACGTTGCTCGGATTGTCGCAAGTCGGTGGCGAGTAGGTCGATGCACTAGCTCAATGCTTCATTCTTTTGATGTAAAGCTCTTTGTGCGTCGAAGAGGTGGTTCTTGGTGACGTAGTTGTTCGGGTCCTCATCTTGCTCGATAAAGAGTGGATTCGAAGAAGTAGTTGGCCTATCCATCATCTCAAGAAAATGTGAGTGGGAGAATGAAAAGAACTAGACCAAATGTACCTTATCCGATGTTGAAAATGGATCAATGATCACTCAATAGTGTAGCAAGGAAATAGCACAATTGGTACCGGATCTTGTTGATTCTCACACCTACACAAGTAAAGCTTTTGGAGGAGCTTGGTGAGGATGGTGGAACAAAATTTATGCAGTAGTTAGCAAGACTCAATAATGTTGAAAAAGATTCACAAATTCACAAATGCAACAAGTAGAACAATAGCAAGATGTGGCTCACAGAAACACACGCAGATAGATAAATGGGGTTGTGCAACCAATGAGTGAGCTCAAACTATGGAATCCACAGAAAATGTTGTTGTTGCACAACACTGGAGAGATGCTAGCATGATTGCTCAATAGGTGGAAACGAGACTTGTGCACAACCTACCAAGAAAAAATGCAACGACTTCCGGTGATATGATCCAAGATGATCGAGTATGACAATCTTAATGTAGTATGATGCTATGGTTCTTGGTTACAAGCTCTTTGCTTATCTTTCTCTTTTTCTTAAAAGCTTGTTGTGTCTTTCTCTTTTGAGCTCTTTTGTTGGCCACTTATGCAAAACTTCACAAACCAAGATAGCGATTGTATATATGCAGTGACACGCTTGTGACACAAGAGATGATACCAAGATTCTTTAACCAAGGTGATATTGTATGTGTGCAATGGGAAAGAGGATCACTAATGTGCACAAGTAACATTGTCGGCAATACTCAAAGGCTAGTCTCGATAGGTAAGTGACGCAAAATGGGCTATGGGAGTTATCAATGGAATGGCAAGGGAGTACAAAAAGTTGTTGTCGAGGTGGTAAAGTTCATCTCAAATCCAAAGGAGATGAGGTCTTGATGATCTAGACAGATCCTTCCCTCAAATGGGCGTTGAATCCCTAAGAATCTTCTCTAATGGAGGCCTTGAGCTCCAATGGAGTCTTATCTCTCTCTCTCTCTCAAGAGGAATCCCACAAGGGGAGATACATGAGCTAAGCTCTAATGTCTAGATCTATTCTTTGCTTCTATAAAATTGAGGAGAAGGAGGGATATATATAGGTCCAGGGCAAGGAAGGGGTAAGTCAAGGTGAAAGGGTAAAGTTACATGGGCCTTGCCCAAATCCGGCCCGCAAATGCACTACCGGACAGTCTGGTACGGGGGACCGGACAGTCCGATGGAAACAGAAACTTTTGGCCATCTAGAAATTGTACTACTCGACTATCCGCTTGGGGGACCGTGCTGTTCAGCAGTGCAATTTCTACACAGACCAAAACTGCTCACTGGACGGATCGGACAGTCCAGTTGGGCGACCGGATAGTCCGGCAGTGCAAATTTTCCACCGTCTTCTTCCATTGTCGCTTCCAAGCTTCCCTCGCGGACGGTGTAGGCATACCCTTGAGCTTGCACTCCTCATCAGTCGTGGTGCTCCGATGATACCTATGCATGCACACAAGAGGAGTGTCAAGTAGTATACCATCCTCGATGGGGTCAAGTGAACACGTGTAAAGGAGATGATTCACCTTTGTGTATGTGAAGTAGATGTCACACGTGTCACTTGCCAAATGAACTCTTGACATGTTGATGTGTGTAGGATTCCCGTATCATCCCCTCCCCCTTCTGAAAGATCCGACCTCGGATCGAAAACCAAATCACTATGGGAAAGAGATGGCATCATCGTGTAGAAGTCGATGTTCACCAAGTAGTCATCATCTTGAAGCTCATAGTGGTCACTCTCCATTGTTGCATCATCGTGTGGTTCCTTCAAATGGAGTAAGGACAACAAACACTTGGAAAAACAAATGTGGTTAGCGTTAGTGCAAAACCAAGCATTCAAGTGGTGATGCACCGAACAAGTGTCGTCATCATGCATAGCATAAGGTGTGACTGAAGGAAATATGCCCTAGAGGCAATAATAAAGATGTTATTTATATTTCCTCATATCATGATCAATGTTTATTATTCATGCTAGAATTGTATTAACCGGAAACTTAGTACATGTGTGAATACATAGACAAACAGGGTGTAACTAGTATGCCTCTACTTGACTAGCTCGTTGAATCAATGATGGTTATGTTTCCTAACCATAGACATCAGTTGTCATTTGATTAACGGGATCACATCATTAGAGAATGATGTGATTGACTTGACCCATCCGTTAGCTTAGCACGATGATTGTTTAGTTTTTTGCTATTGCTTTCTTCATGACTTATACATGTTCCTATGACTATGAGATTATGCAACTCCCGAGTACCGGAGGAACACTTTGTGTGCTACCAAATGTCACAATGTAACTGGGTGATTATAAAGGTGCTCTACAGGTGTCTCCAATGGTACTTGTTGAGTTGGCATAGATCGAGATTAGGATTTGTCACTCCGATTGTCGGAGAGGTATCTCTGGGCCCTCTCGGTAATGCACATCACAATAAGCCTTGCAAGCAATGTAGCTAATGAGTTAGTTACGCGATGTAGCATTATAGAACGAGTAAAGAGACTTGCCGGTAACGAGATTGAACTAGGTATTGAGATACCAACGATCGAATCTCGGGCAAGTAACATACCGATCACAAAAGGAACAATGTATGTTGTTATGCAGTTTGACCGATAAAGATCTTCGTAGAATATGTAGGAACCAATATGAGCATCCAGGTTCCGCTATTGGTTATTGAACGGAGATGAGTCTCGGTCATGTATACATAGTTCTCGAACCCGTAGGGTCCGCACGCTTAAAGTTCGGTGACGATCGGTAATATGAGTTTATGTGTTTTGATGTACCGAAGGTAGTTCGGAGTCCCATATATGATCACGGACATGACTGGGAGACTTGAAATGGTCGAGACATAAAGATTGATATATTGGAAGCCTATATTTGGACATCAGAATAGTTCCGGGTGAAATCGGGATTTTATCGGAGTGTCGGGGGGTTACCGGAACCCCTCGGGGGTTAATGGGCCTTGTTGGGCCCTAGTGGAGAGAGAGAGGGGCCGGCCAGGGCAGGCCACGCGCCCCCTCCCCTTGAGTCCGAATAGGACAAGGAAAGGGGGGGCGGCGCCCCCCTTGCCTTTCCCCTCTCCCACTCCTTCCTTCCCCCTCCTAGTGGGACTAGGAAAGGGGAGTCCTACTCCCACTAGGAGGAGGACTCCTCCTCTTGGCATGCCCTGTTAGGGCCGGCCGGCCTCCCCTTGCTCCTTTATATATGGGGGCAGGGGGCAACCCCAAGACACACAAGTTGATCAGTTGATCTTTTAGCCGTGTGCGGTGCCCCCCTCCATCATAATCCACCGCGGTCATATCGTGGTGGTGCTTAGGCAAAGCCCTGCATCGGTAGCATCATCATCACTGTCATCACGTCGTCGTGCTGACGGAAATCTCCCTCGAAGCTCTGCTGGATCGGAGTTCATGGGACGTCACCGACTTAACATGTGCTAAACTCGGAGGTGCCGTACGTTCGGTACTTGGATCGGTCGGATCGTGAAGACATACGACTACATCAACCACATTCTCATAACGCTTCCGCTTACGGTCTATGAGGGTACATGGACGACACTCTCCCCTCTCGTTGCTATGCATCACCATGATCTTGCATGTGCGTAGGAAATTTTTTAAAATTACTACGTTCCCCAACAGTGGCATCCAAGCCAGGTTTATGCGTAGATGTTATATGCACGAGTTGAAAACAAGTGAGTTGTGGGCGATACTAGTCATACTGCTTACCAGCATGTCATACTTTGATTCGACGGTATTGTTGGATGAAGCGGCCCGGACCGACATTACGTGTACGCTTACGCGAGACTGGTTCTACCCACGTGCTTCGCACACAGGTGGCTAGCGGGTGTCAGTTTCTCCAACTTTAGTTGAATCGAGTGTGGCTACGCCCGGTCCTTGTGAAGGTTAAAACAGCACATACTTGACGAAATATCATTGTGGTTTTGATGCGTAGGTAAGAACGGTTCTCGCTCAGCCCATAGCAGCCACGTAAAACTTGCAACAACAAAATAGAGGACGTCTAACTTGTTTTTCAGGGCATGTTGTGATGTGATATGGTCAAGACATGATGCTAAATTTTATTGTATGAGATGGTCATGTTTTGTAACTGAGTTACCGGCAACTGGCAGGAGCCATATGGTTGTCGCTTTATTGTGTGAAATGCAATTGCCATGTAATTGCTTTACTTTATCACTAAGTGGTAGCAATAGTCGTAGAAGCAATAGTTGGCGAGACGACAATGATGCTACGATGGAGATCAAGGTGTCGCGCTGGTGACGATGGTGATCACGACGGTGCTTTGGAGATGGAGATCAAAGGCACAAGATGATGATGGCCATATCATATCACTTATATTGATTGCATGTGATGTTTATCCTGTATGCATCTTATTTTGCTTAGATCGATGGTAGCATTATAAGATGATCTCTCACTAAATTTGAAGGTATAAGTGTTCTCTCTGAGTATGCACCGTTGCGAAAGTTCGTCGTGCCGAGACACCACGTGATGATCGGGTGTGATAAGCTCTACGTTCACATACAACGGGTGCAAGCCAGTTTTGCACACGCAGAATACTCGGGTTAAACTTGACGAGCCTAGCATATGCAGATATGGCCTCGGAACACTGAGACCAAAAGGTCGAGCGTGAATCATATAGTAGATATGATCAACATAGTGATGTTCACCATTGAAAACTACTCGATCTCACGTGATGATCGGACATGGTTTAGTTGATATGGATCATGTGATCACTTAGATGATTAGAGGGATGTCTGTCTAAGTGGGATTTCTTAAGTAATATGATTAATTGAACTTTAATTTATCATGAACTTAGTCCTGGTAGTATTAGCATATCTATGTTGTAGATCAATAGCTCGCGTTTAGCTCCCCTATTTTATTTTTGATATGTTCCTAGAGAAAACTAAGTTGAAAGATGTTAGTAGCAATGATGCGGATTGGATCCGTGATCTGAGGATTATCCTCATTGCTGCACAGAAGAATTATTTCCTTGATGCACCGCTAGGTGACAGACCGATTGCAGGAGCAAATGCAGACGTTATGAACATTTGGCAAGCTCTATATAATGACTACTTGATAGTTTAGTGCACCATGCTTTACGGCTTAGAATCTGGGCTTCAAAGACGTTTTTGAAACACCACAGAGCATATGAGATGTTCCAAGAGTTGAAATTAGTATTTCAGACTCATGCCCATGTCGAAAGGTATGAGACCTTTGACAAGTATTTTGCCTACAAGATGGAGGAGAATAGCTCAGCTAGTGAGCATGTGCTCAGAATGTCTGAGTACTACAATCACTTGAATCAAGTGGGAGTTAATCTTCCAGATAAGATAGTGATTGACAAAGTTCTCTAGTCACTATCACCAAGTTACTAGAACTTTGTGATGAACTATAATATGCAAGGGATAACGGAAACGATTCCCAAGCTCTTCGTGATGCTGAAATCGGCGAAGGTAGAAATCAAGAAAAGCATCAAGTGTTGATGGTTGACAAGACCACTAGTTTCAAGAAAAGGGCAAAGGGAAGAAGGGGAACTTCAAATATAACGGCAAGCAAGTTGCTGCTCCCGTGAAGAAGCCCAAAGCGAGACCCAAGCCTAAAACTGAGTGCTTCTACTGCAAAGGAAATGGTCGCTGGAAGTGGAACTGCCCTAGATACTTGGCGGATAAGAAGGATGGCAAAGTGAACAAAGGTATATTGGATATACATATTATTGATGTGTACTTTACTAGTGTTTATAGCAATCCCTCGGCATTTGATATTGGTTCAGTTGCTAAGAGTATTAACTCGAAACGGGAGTTGCAGAATGAACAGAAACTAGTTAAGGGCGAGGTGACGATGTGTGTTGGAAGTAGTTCCAAGATTGATATGATCATCATCGCACACTCCCTATACTTTTGGGATTAGTGTTGAACCTAAATAAGTGTTATTTGGTGCTTGCGTTGAGCATGACTATGATTTGATCATGTTTATTGCAATACGGTTATTCATTTAAGTTAGAGAATAATTGGTGTTCTGTTTACATGAATAAAACCTTCTATGGTCATACACCCAATGAAAATGGTTTGTTGGATCTCGATCATAGTGATACACATATTCATAATATTTAAGAGAAAAGATGCAAAGTTAATAATGATAGTGCAACTTATTTGTGGCACTACCGTTTAGGTCATATTGGTGTAAAGCGCATGAAGAAACTCCATGTTGATGGGATTTTGGAATCACTTGATTGTGAATCACTTGATGCTTGCGAACCATGCCTTATGGGCAAGATGACTAAGACTCCGTTCTCCGGAACAATGGAGCAAGAAACTGACTTATTGGAAATAATACATACTGATGTATGCAATCCGATGAGTGTTGAGGCTCGCAGCGGGTATCGTTATTTTCCGACCTTCACAGATGATTTGAGCAGATATGGGTATATCTACTTGATGAAACATAAGTCTGAAACATTTGAAAAGTTCATATAATTTCATAGTGAAGTGGAAAATCATCGTAAAAAAAATAAAGTTTCTATGATCTGATCATGGAGGAGAATATTTGAGTTACGAGTTTGGTCTTCATTTGAAACAATGCGGAATAGTTTCGCAACTCACGCCACCTGGAACACCACAGCGTAATGGTGTGTCCGAACATCGTAATCGTACTTTATAAGATATGGTGCAATCTATGATGTCTCTTACCAATTTTCCATTGTCGTTTTGGGTTATGCATTAGAGACAGATGCATTCACGTTAAATAGGGCACCATCTAAATCTGTTGAGACGACACCATATGAATTGTGGTTTGGCAAGAAACCAAAGTTGTCATTTCTTAAAGTTTGGGGTTGCGATGCTGATGTGAAAAAGTTTCATCCTGATAGGCTCAAACCCAAATTGGAGAAATGTGTCTTCATAGGATACCCAAAGGAGACAATTGGGTACACCTTCTATCACATATCCGAAGGCAAGACATTCATTGCTAAGAATGGATCCTTTCTAGAGAAGGAGTTTCTCTCGAAAGAAGTGAGTGGGAGGAAAGTAGAATTTGATGAGGTAATTATACTTGCTCCCTTATTGGAAAGTAGTTCATCACAGAAATCTGTTCATGTGACTCCTACACCAATTAGTGAGGAAGCTAATGATGATGATCATGTAACTTCAGGTCAAGTTACTACCGAACCTCGTAGGTCAACCAGAGTGAGATCCATACCAGAGTGGTATGGTAATCCTGTTCTGGAGGTCATGTTACTTGACCATGACGAACCTACGAACTATGAGGAAGCGATGATGAGCCCAGATTCCGCGAAATGGCTTGAGGCCATGAAATCTGAGATGGGATCCATGTATGAGAACAAAGTGTGGAATTTGGTTGACTTGCCCGATGATCGGCAAGCCATAGAAAATAAATGGATCTTCAAGAGGAAGACGGACGCTGATAGTAGTGTTAATATCTACAAAGCTAGACTTGCCCGATGCTTAAGTCTGTCCGAATCATGTTAGCAAATTGCCACATTTTATGAAATCTGGCAAATGGATGTCAAAACTACATTCCTTAATGGATTTCTTAAAGAAGAGTTGTATATGATGCAACCAGAAAGTTTTGTCGATCCTAAAGGTGCTAACAAAATGTGCAAGCTCCATCGATCCATCTATGGACTGGTCCAAGCATCTCGGAGTTGGAATATACGCTTTGATAAGTTGATCAAAGCATATAGTTTTATACAGACTTGCGTTGAAGACTGTATTTACAAGAAAGTGAGTGGGAGCACTACAGCATTTCTGATAAATATATGTGAATGAAATATTGTTGATCGGAAATTTGTAGAATTTTCTAGAAAGCATAAAGGAGTATTTGAAAGGAGTTTTTCAAAGAAAGACCTCGGTGAAGCTTCTTACATATTGAGCATCAAGATCTATAGAGATAGATCAAGACGCTTGATAAGTTTTTTTTCAATGAGTACATACCTTGACAAGATTTTGAAGTGGTTCAAAATGGAACAGTCAAAGAAATAGTTCTTGCCTGTGTTACAAGGTGTGAAATTGAGTAAATACTCAAAGCCCGACCATGGCAGAAGATAGAAAGAGAATGAAAGTCATTCCCTATGCCTCAGCCATAGGTTCTATAAAGTATGCCATGTTGTGTACCAGATCTATTATATACCCTACACTGAGTTTGGCATGGGAGTACAATAGTGATCTAGGAGTAGATCACTGAACAGTGGTCAAAATTATCCTTAGTGGAATAAGGATATGTTTCTCTATTATGGAGGTGACAAAAGGTTCGTCGTAAAGGGTTACGTCGATGCAAGTTTTGACACTGATCTAGATGACTCTAAGTCTCAATCTGGATACATATTGAAAGTGGGAGCAATTAGCTAAAGTAGCTCCGTGCAGAGCATTGTAGACATAGAAATTTGCAAAATACATACGGATCTGAATTTGGCAGACCCGTTGACTAAACTTCTTTCACAAGCAAAACATGATCACACCTTAGTACTCTTTGGGTGTTAATCACATGGCGATGTGAACTAGATTACAGACTCTAGTAAACCCTTTGAGTGTTGGCCACATGGCGATGTGGACTATGGATATTAATCACATAGTGATGTGAACTTTTGGTATTAAATCACATAGCAATGTGAACTAGATTATTGACTCTAGTGCAAGTGGGAGACTGAAGGAAATATGCCCTAGAGGCAGTAATAAAGTTGTTATTTATATTTCCTTATATCATGATAAATGTTTATTATTCATGCTAGAATTGTATTAACTGGAAACTTAGTACATGTGTGAATACATAGATAAACAGAGTGTCACTAGTATGCCTCTACTTGACTAGCTCATTGAATCAATGATGGTTATGTTTCCTAACCATAGACGTGAGTTGTCATTTGATTAACGGGATCACATCATTAGAGAATGATGTGATTGACTTGACCCATCCGTTAGCTTAGCACGATGATTGTTTAGTTTGTTGTTATTGCTTTCTTCATGACTTATACATGTTCCTATGACTATGAGATTATGCAACTCCCAAGTACCGGAGGAACACTTTGTGTGCTACCAAATGTCACAATGTAACTGGGTGATTATAAAGGTGCTCTACAGGTGTCTCCGATGGTACTTGTTGAGTTGGCATAGATCAAGATTAGGATTTGTCACTCCGATTGTCGGAGAGGTATCTCTGGGCCCTCTCCGTAATGCACATCACAATGAGCCTCGCAAGAAATGTAGCTAATGAGTTAGTTACGGGATGTAGCATTATAGAATGAGTAAAGAGACTTGCCAGTAACGAGATTGAACTAGGTATTGAGATACCAACGATCGAATCTCGGGCAAGTAACATACCGATGACAAAAGGAACTACGTATGTTGTTATGCAGTTTGACCGATAAAGATCTTTGTAGAATATGTAGGAACCAATATGAGCATCTAGGTTCCTCTATTGGTTATTGACCGGAGATCAGTCTCGGTCATGTCTACATAGTTCTCGAACCCGTAGGGTCCGCACGCTTAAAGTTCGGTGAGGATCGGTAATATGAGTTTATGTGTTTTGATGTATCGAAGGTAGTTCGGAGTCCTGGATATGATCACGGACATGACGAGGAGTCTCAAAATGGTCGAGACATAAAGATTGATATATTGGAAGCCTATATTTGGACATCGGAATAGTCCCGGGTGAAATCAGGATTTTACAGGAGTGACAGGGGGGTTACCGGAACCCCCCGGGGGTTAATGGGCCTTGTTGGGCCCTAGTGGAGAGAGAGAGGGGCCGGACAGGGCAGGCCATGCGCCCCCTCCCCTTGAGTCCTAATAGGACAAGGAAAGGGGGGCGGCGCCCCCCTTGCCTTTCCCTTCTCCCACTCCTTCCTTCCCCCTCCTAGTGGGACTAGGAAAGGGGAGTCCTACTCCCACTAGGAGGACTCCTCCTCTTGGCGCGCCCTTCTAGGGCCGGCCGGCTTCCCCCCTTGCTCCTTTATATATGGGGGCAGGGGGCACCCCAAGACACACAAGTTGATCAGTTGATCTTTTAGCCGTGTGCGGTGCCCCCTCCACCATAATCCACCTCGGTCATATCGTAGCGGTGCTTAGCCGAAGCCCTGCGTCAGTAGCATCATCATCACGTCATCACGCTGTCGTGCTGATGGAACTCTCCCTCGAAGCTCTGCTGGATCAGAGTTCATGGGATGTCACCGAGCTGAACGTGTGCTGAACTCGGAGGTGCCGTAAGTTCGGTACTTGGATCGGTCGGATCGTGAAGACGTATGACTACATCAACCATGTTCTCATAACGCTTCCGCTTACGGTCTACGAGGGTACGTGGACGACACTCTCCCCTATCGTTGCTGTGCATCACCATGATCTTGCGTGTGCGTAGGAATTTTTTTGAAATTACTATGTTCCCCAACAGTGACAAAGGATTGTGACATGGCATGTAAGCATATGAATTGAGCACAATCAAGGTCATCATGGAAACAAGCATGTAAATGTGAGGTAGTGATGCAAATATGTGTGACAAGAGAATAAGCATCTACCTCATGGTCATAGCAATTATGCATAAAGCGCTCGACAAATGGTCGATGGTAGGCATAAGAATCATTCACAACACCAAAATAAGTGAAGTGTCTAAACACATGGGTCAAGCGCAAGACAATCCAAGTATAATGGGCATAGGGTGTAGTGAAGATAGTGTGGCACTCAACACAATAGAAAGGGCAATTGTTCATCATGTGTGTCGGGGAAATGACACCTATGGGATCACTGGGATCCCTTTTTGCTACGGTTGGCGGGCGCGAGGTTGTGCAAAGAGCGGGCCTAGAAGCCAGCACAAGGATCATTTATCCAGGTTCGGCCCGCGAGGATGCGTAATACCCTAGTCCTACTTTGGTGTATATTTGAGTGTTCTTGAGTTCTTGAACTAGCTATGATGCGTGCGTCATCCAAAAATTCAGAATCCTCTCTCAGTACGCCGCGGGCCTCCTCTTGGCACACAAGAGGTGGAAAGGTATACAGTAATCGAGTCTATCTCCTGGCACCGTAGGACAAACGCATTTAATGCGCTGCCGACATGCCCTTCTTGCTTTATCAGGGACGGCAAGGAAGCTCGTCCCAGCTGTCGCCGCCTTGCCTGGTTTTGACGCGCGTCCGAACTGACGAGGCGTTTAGCGCCACGTTGGCCAGCTGCTGAGTTGGTGCGGTGGCTGAATCTTCACGAATATCTGCATGCCACCACGTAGGTGCTTGTCGAGTCGGCCTAGAGGCCGCACGTCGCCATGCAGGCGCCTGCCCAGCTAGTGAGCTGGTAGCTGCATGGGAACGGCGGTGGAGTCTTGGCAGACGTGGGCCTGGCTGCGGCCCTGCGGATGTTTTCGGCAAGAGTACTGTCGGGGCCCCGACAAGGGTCTTGCTGCGGCATCTTGGTCGTCCCCGGCAAGGGTCTTGCCGGGGGTCTCGTGGGTATCCTTGGCAAGGATCTTGTCGAGAATCGTCGTCTTCTGGTCATCATCTAGTCTCGTGTGCTTCTGGTCTCCACAAAGATTTGCATGCCACCATGCAGGCACTTCCTGAACCTTGGTTTCAATGTTGTCGATGGCGTCAGAACTCTCAGGCTCAAGGGTGGTTGCGATGTTGGTGTTGGGCAAATTGCCCCGGCAAGGTTCTTTCCGGGGCTGCGGAGGCCGCCCTGGCAAGGGCCTTGCCGGGGGAGTCCACCTCGCCCCTATGCTCTTCGTGTTTCTGGCTTGGCGTTGTTCTGGTTGTCTTGTGGCTTTGCTTCCTTCCTCTGCCCCGCTAGGTGTGGCCGCAGGCGCGGCTCCAACTGCCCGCGCACAAGTAAAGGGGTACAAAATAGGACCCCTCCTTTTGTGCACCGACAATGTGTGAGGCAATCAAGTCAAGCATGTAGCAATCAATGGGGCATGGCATATGTGAAGTGATGGCATTGTTGCAACCAAGCATATTATAGGAGCAGGTAATCCAAGAATGGGATCCAACACACAAGGTATATATGTCATGAGGCATGGCAATGTGGCAATGATAAGTCGAAGCAATATCTCTAGCATGTGTGCAATATGTCAAGGTGCAACCAACACATGAAGTAGGATCCACAATATTCATCCTCATAGTTTGGGGGTTCTCAAAAGAGAAGGATATCACCTTGAAAGCATGTCCTTGTGCGTCCTTCACAATTCCGAAGCACAAGCAAGTGCGATGTAGAAGCGAGTCGGTCGTAAGTGGTTCGCTCTCAAGAGCTTGAATGGTCAGCTCACGGGATGTGGAAGTTGACACCAAGTCGAAGTATCCTACACATGCACAAAAGAAAGCAAACAATGTATGTGCATGGTAGATAAACATATCATCTGATGAGGACATGACTACCTTGGATACGACCAAAAATATTGCATACATGCATATTTGTTAAGTGATTTCTGGTGCAAACTATTCAATAATCTATTTATGTTATCAGAACAAAAATACTTAACACACTTTTGTGTTTTGTCTAATTGCAGGTGTATGGAACATTTGTACAATCCACATATGAAGATAAGGGAGAAAGATATGTTTACTTGCTGTTCAAAATGTTCTCTCACGTCACTTTTGGCCCAAGAGAAGATAGAGTCCAAGTCTCTCACGTTCTGCATTCAGATTCGGACTGCACAGACATACCTGACTCAAAACGCCAACAACTTTTTCATACGGACTCCAAATTGGGTGATTCTTTTTTTGTTGGAAACTAGATTTTGTGTTCTTTCCAACCCAATTGGATTCACCTTCAAATTCATCCGGACCATTAAGATATCGACGAAACAATCTGACATTGCACCAGAATCCGAGTCAAACAACAAGTCCAAAGGTGTTGCATCACCTCCACTTGGGCCCATGAGCCTTGTACGACCTAGGGTTAGTTTTAGGCTGCCTTGGGACGTCCTTCCACCTCCTTGGCCGCCACCCCTTGCTCCTATATAAGTAGATCCATCTAGTAGCTTTTTCCTTGGGATTTGTTTAGTTAAAAGTTAGCCATTGCAACTTCGTGTACTTCGTTTGTGTCCAACGACCAGACCAAGACCGCTTACGGATCCCCACCATTATCAATACTTCATATATATTCGCAATATTCAGATTGCATTATCATATTCTTGCTTGTTCTTCGATCGCTCGGGAGATTGGTTTAGCGATTGCTAAGACACAACGTCGTGCACGTTTGTAGTCGGATCGTCAAAGTCGTCTCCACCAAATTGATAGTTATCATCTTATCGAAAGATCGGGACACCCTCGCCTCTATCAAGTGGTATCAGTTTTCAGGTTGCTCGGTGAGAATTTCCAGTTTTTCCTAGATTAGATTTATTTTCTTACCTATTATCCAAGAAAAAGCCAAAAAAAAAGGTTAGATCTATTCATCCTTTGTCCAAGCCAGTCTGAGCATTTACATTTTTTCTTTTCATTGCTTGCATAGTTGAATTATTGGTTGCATCATCGTGTCGAGTTGCTGGTCTTAGTGTCTAGTTTGTTTAGAGTTTTGAGTTCTGTTCACATTAGTCACGCCGCCGCTGCATCATTATCCCTTCAGCTGTCCATCACCCATCCATAAATTTCCTTCACGTGCTACCCACCGTTCATTGTCATAATCATAGTTGAGATCGTTCCCATCTTCGCTTGATCCAATCTACATCATATCTAGTTTGTTTTGGAAAGAGGGGGAGATAAAAAAGACAGAGGAAAAACGAGAGAAAAAAAAGAAAAAAAATTGAGGAAAAAAGAGAGAAGAAAAAAACAAAATTCGGATCTATCTAGACTCAATCTCGTAGTAGAATTCGGATTGGAATATGTTTTGTGCACTGTTCAGTAAAACAGGCATAACTTCCTCATACGAAGTCCGTTTTGGCTCCGCAAGTACTCAAATGAAAGCTAGCGACGAGCCGTATCTAAATAGTTGCAGAATGTAGTTGAATATTTGGCACCTCAAAATCGGCTTCTAAATAGGTCTTTTTGCTCTCCGAAGTGCACGAACACAACTTATTCCAGTTTTTCACGTCAGTTTTTGAATTTTTCGACTCCTCATATCAACTCGGAATTGAGTTATTCCTTTTGCGTTTGAAAGCTTGAGTCAGCATCATTCTTGAAAAAAATTATCAAAAAATTGGCACAAACTTTTCTAGAGAAAAGTTAGAGAGAAAGTTGTTTCATATTATTATCTTTACTGCTATTGTGATCTTCACTTATATCTTGATGTCCAGAGCTACTTCATATCCTTTATTGATGCTAGTTGTGCTACGCCGTGACCTCATTAGTGTTCTAGGCTCGCG
The DNA here is from genome assembly GCF_002162155.2 of Triticum dicoccoides. Classification (NCBI taxonomy): domain Eukaryota; kingdom Viridiplantae; phylum Streptophyta; class Magnoliopsida; order Poales; family Poaceae; genus Triticum; species Triticum dicoccoides. The sequence goes on along the minus strand of NC_041386.1, from coordinate 282,330,923 downwards.
TCTCTAGTCCGGTCTAGCCTAGGACCAGCACAGTACCGTCGTTGAACGTTTATTTAACATTGCATCTTTGAATTGATTATTGCTAATCTTTTGCTACCATATATAGCCAACCCAGCTCCACATATTTCTACACCGTGTATACGTATGTTCCCTTGGCAATCGCTTTACTCAATCTTCAGAGTTATTTGACACCGCTGGTTGTCGATCATCACCTGCTGCATGGTAAGAACTTGTAAGATATTGAGATTTGCTATACTGTGAGCGTTTTACCACCACTTCCAAGTAGTTCATAGGAACATTTTTTGGATTCTGTTTCTTGTTTCTACTAATCATGACAGGATCCAAAGTCAATTCATGGGCTTTGTCGATCGTGGGAGACGTGCCACCACCTTTGCAAATACCACAACCATGACAAGAGGTGCACAAACATCCAAATGCACATGACCAGGTTAATGTACCTATACCACCATTCAATGGCCGTTTTAGACCTGCTTTATATATTGAATGGGAGTTCAAAATAAAAAATATATTTGCTTCCCATAATTTTGATGAACATAAAAAGGTTAAGGTTGCGGTTGGTTCTTTCACTGGTTATGCTTTGGTTTGGTGGAGTGAATATTGTCGGTCACACCCTGATTATATACCTACTACTTGGGATGATTTGAAACTTGCCATGCGACATACTTTCGTTCCCGCTTATTATACCCGCGACATGATTAAGAAGTTGCAACATTTAAAACAAGGTAGTGACACTGTAACAAAATATTATGATGATTTACAAACTACCTTGTTGCATTCCTCTTTAGAAGAAAGTGAAGATGATTTATGGATAGATTTTCGGGAGGATTAAACCGTGATATTCAAGAGATATTAATTCATGAAGAGTGTTATCCTATGGACCATTTGTTTTGTATTGCTTGCAAAGCTGAACAGGAAATAAAACGACATGTTGCCCACGAGGAGAACAAGTGCACGGTGCACATTCCAAGAGTTGATATGATTATTCCTTCAACTACTAGGCATACTGTGACAACCCCATCCGTTGTTGTGAGGACTACATCACCTCCACCATGTGACACATCGCCCCCGAGAGTCGCTACATCATCTAAGTTGATCATAAGAGGTAATGACAAAAGTACCGATCTTCCATCTCTACATGAGAATGATGAATGCCTTGTCAATTTGAATGCATCATCTAATGAGCTACCCACTACTTTGATCGTACCACCTATTTTAGAGGACTATGTTGATAATTTGACTTTGCCATGTGATCAAACAACTAAAATACCAACAATTTTGAGTGCACCCATTGAATTAATTGTTGATGCAAAAGAACCAATGTTTAATCATTTTGATATGACCTCTAATCTTGGTGATGATTCTGTGTCCAATGACTTATTGCATGTTTGCTTATTTAAGCACGTGGTAGCATGTAAATTTCATGCAAATAAGGTTTATTCCCCAATGTTGGGATGGTTTAATGATGAACGTTGTCAATCTTTTGATATGAATAAGAGCTTCGCTTATATGTGCAAATTGAGTTGCAAAATTTTCATGCCTTATAATAATCATGATAATATTTTGGCTTTACATTTTATGAACTATGAAAGTTACTCATGTGTAAATGTGTCATATGTGCAAAAATTAAGGGAAGTAAAAATGGATGACATATATATATACAACATGTACACCTTGTCTCTTTTGTTAGCCACATTTCAGATTAAGCAACACCGAGGACGGCTTTGTTTTCAAGAAGGGGAGGATGATGAGGACATGACTACCTTGGATACGACCAAAAATATTGCATACATGCATATTTGTCAAGTGATTTATAGTGCAAACTATTCAATAATCTATTTATGTTATCCAGAACAAAAATACTTCACACACTTATGTGTTTTGTCTAATTGCAGGTATATGGGACATTTGTACAATACACATATGAAGATAAGGGAGAAAGAGATGTTTACTTGCTATTCAAAAAGTTCTCTCACGTCACTTTTGGCAGAGAAGATAGAGTCCAAGTCTCTCACGTTCTGCATTCAGATTCGGACTGCACAGACATACCTGACTCAAAACGTCAACAAATTTTTCATACGGACTCCGAATTGGGTGATTCTTTTTTTGTTGGAAACTAGATTTCGTGCTCTTTCCAATCCAATTGGATTCACCTTCAAATTCATCCGGAGCATTGAGATATCGACGAAACAATCGGACATTGCAGCAGAATCCGAGTCAAACAACAAGTCCAAAGGTGTTGCACCACCTCCACTTGGGCCCATGAGCCTTGTACGACCTAGGGTTAGTTTTAGGCTGCCTTGGGACGTCCTTCCACCTCCTTGGACGCCACCCCTTGCTCCTATATAAGTAGATCCATCTAGTAGCTTTTTCCTTGGGATTTGTTTAGTTAAAAGTTAGCCATTGCAACTTCGTGTACTTTGTTTGTGTCCAACGACCAGACCAAGACCGCTTACGATCCCCACCATTATCAATACTTCATATATATTCGCAATATTCAGATTGCATTATCATATTCTTGCTTGTTCTTCGATTGTGTGCAGGAACAGACCTTCGTGGTCAGGCTGATCGTGCTTCCAGCATCATAAGTAACCTCGAGTGATTGGTTTAGCGATTGCTAAGGCGCAACGTCGTGCACGTTTGTAGTCGGATCATCAAAGTCGTCTCCACCAAATCGATAGTTATCATCTCATCGAAAGATCGGGACACCCTCACCTCTATCATCATCCATCATGATGGTTCTCTTCTTTTGCACATAACCATTAGAAGCACAAGTGCGTGAGTAATATGATGCAATAATGGCGATATTCATGGCACTAGGTGTATGGTGCAAAGAAGTAAGACAAGCATGATTCACAAGAAATATGTCAAAATCTCCAAATATATGTGAGAATGCTATGGGGGCAATCTCATAAGCAAGACTAAAAGCATTCTTGCACTCAATGCATGGCAAATCATCTAGCATGAGAGAGGCAACATATGGAGACATATGACAAGAAGCAATAGCAGTCATGTGCAAAGCATGGCAATAGTGGCGATCAATCGCATGAAATTAGCAAGTATGAATCATCGGTGTAGCAATATTCGAAGCAAGCAGTAATCATGTCGTGCAAACTAGTGAAGCGAAGATGCAACACACTAGGGGAAAGCATGGCAATCATGTAATGTGAGAAAATAGTAGGCATAGGCAATGCACATGACATATCGCAAGCACGAACACAAAGAAAGATCATAGTATCACCTTAGGAATGGGTCACAAAGGAAACATGGCAATAACAGGCAATATCTCCACCAAGCTTGCAAATACACATATAAGTAGTAGAATCATGGATCATGTGAGATGCAAAGCATGTCATCCAAATGGAAATGAGCATATCGTGCGAAGTGAACATGGCAATATGGGCAAATGATATATAGTGGACAATAACCCATAACCATGTGAGGGCCATGTAGAAGAGATGCATGAAGTCTTTGCATGAAAGAGGCGGTGGTAAGGACAATCCACGGGATCCCAAATCATCATTTCTCTCTAGAGCTCGTTTCTTCAACTCATGGGATTGTGAGGTTGACAAGTATTCATGGGTACCTACACAAAATAGACACAAACCAAAGGAAGTGTGTGCGTGGTAAATGTACACATCATCCATCATGATGTATATGTGCACGTGTGAGTTAGCACAAGATAAGCATCGCTCAAACAAATTTGATGCATGGTATAAGAACATGTCATCCATCATGAAAGAATAGTTATTGTGTATAACATGATGGGGACACAAATTGAGCATGCAATTATATGGCACAAAAATAGCATTTTTATTCATGGAGATCATATGGTGCATACAATTATTAGGATCATGCAATGGATGGGATGGATCAAAACCTCCTAACATGTATGAGGAAACTATGGGGGTCTCCTCATGAGTAATAGCAGAAGCATAATATGGAGAATATTGAAAACATGGCAAACAATGCATGTCCAAAGCTAGGTAGTCATGGCATGGCATATGAGATAAATGATGCAAAGGGAGCATATCAATATCATCACAAGAAAAACAAATGCTAATAACCATAGGCTTGTCATCTATGCCATATGTGCAAATTGGGTTTATTATAATGGCATATGCATAGTTACTATGAAGAGATTGCAAATTGGACATATTGTTGATCTCATGCATAGCATATGACAAGTCAAGCGGATTGTCAAACATGATGTAGCCAAGAGAATTATCACAAGAAGTCATATGCAACATGGCATCACAACTAATAGACTCCACATTGAAATCATCAAACTCATCATAAATGGGTAAATCATCGCATGGGGAAATCATACTAGCATGAAGCATGGTAATAGGTGGGTCGACATCATGCAAACAATCAATGTCAAGATAGTCCACTAGTGGGACTAGAGCATCATCTTCACCTATATTACCTTTCTCATTCCACTCAAGTGGTGTAGGGGAGGTGGTAAAGACCGAATTGTGGTCATCTTCTTCATCTTGATGGAACCATGTGGGGGTGCATCATATTCCACCATGGCTGTCGTCTTGTCCAAGGGGAGGACGAAGTCGTCGAGTATCATCGTGTCATCATAGATGGGACCTAGCACCAAATGAGAAGACACAATAGAGGTAGAGGTCAAGTCATTAGTGTTGAAGGTGGCCTCACATGACCTGTCAACTATATCACTCTCTCTATGTGGTGGCTCACTCACTCCCTCAAAATAGGTGCACCCAAAGTCACATATGATGGAGTCACTCATATCACTCAAGTGGTGGGGTTGTGGCTCTCCTCACATAGGAATTGGGGCAATTCATCATATATGGGGCTAGTGGTGAACTCTCTCTCACTCTCAATATCGTGGCACAAGTCACTCAAGTCATCACAAAACGCCGTTGTGGTCGAATGGAAGATCCCATGCTCAACCACCTCGTCATTGTCGCCATGGATGAATGCCGAAGATGGCACATCATCGCTCTCCTCCATGACCGAAGGGAAAATCCCATGCTCGATTATCTCATCACCATCGACGTGGATGAAGGTCGAAGATGGCACATCATCGCTCTCGCCTCCAAAGATGAAAGCATCATCCTTGCTCGTCACCATGCACGTCGCCTCTGAAGCTCGTTCCTTGAGAGTCTTCATAGTCGTAGTTGTCGTCGCACCGTCTTCAAAAGGAGTCTTGGGAGACTCGGCATCATCAATGCCACAAAGAGGGATGGCAGTGAAGTCGAACTTGAGAGTGTCGTCTTGGAGCTCATCAGGCCTGGACATCTTGGTGGTACTATCCGCATGCTCGTTGTCATGGAGCTTGGTCATTGCGAAGTGTGCTTGGGGTGGAGAAGCCTTGGCCTTGATGAGTTCTTGTTGCGCCTTGAGAGAACCAATGTAGTTGTCGTTGAGGGACTTGTAGTTCTCGAGGAAGATAGTCTTGGAGATGTCGTTGTTCAATCCCATCATGAAGTGGAACTTCAGCGAAATGGGGTCATGCACACCGGCTCATTGCAAGGCTTTCTTCATCTCCTTGAAGTACTCGTCGATGAACTTGGATCCTTGTATTGTGTTCTCCAATTGGCATAGAAGATGTTCCGTGTAGGTGGAAGGCAAAAAATGTTGCCTCATTGCTTTCTTCATCTTGGACCAAGTCATGGTGAAGCTTGTCGAAGGTCTATGAAGCCACCATGTCGACACGTAGTTGTGGAAGTTACTTGTGGCGCACTTCACTTGATCTTCGGAAGGGACTTGAAGTAGCTTGAGGTAGTCGTCCATCTTGCGCTCCCACTCGGGATACTCCTCGGGGACTTGACTCCCATAGAAAGGAAGCTCGTGGTCAGTGTCGAGGTCGTAGTACCTCCTGGAAGTCGCGGACTTGTGCTTGGGGCGTTTCTCTTGAGGTGCTTATTGGCATAGATACCACATGTCCAAAAGTGAAGATGCCTTGAAGTCGCTTGGTGAAGATGCCAAGGTAGATGGTGAAGTCGTTGAGCGACTGTCGGTGTTGAGCTCTTGACCTTCATGTTCTTGTCGGTGGTGATGTGATCTTGCCGGAGATGGTAGCTCGGAAGGATGTGCACTTGAGCATCTTCTCGAAGATGAGGAAGATCTCTTGTAGGACTTGATGAGGGCTTTAATCTCCTCCATTTGAGCATCCATCTTGGCGTCCAAGTTGTTTTTCATGGCATCGAACTTGTCGTTGTTGGTGTAGACCAAAGTAGATGTGCTTTGCCTATCCATCACAAGACTCGAGTAGAGGTGAGTCAGAAATGAGATAAACAATACCAAGCTACCTTTTCCCATAGTTGAGGATGTATCCCATTTCACTCAATGTGAAATTAGAGAATAGTGGAATTGGTACCGGACTTGCTCACTCACACCTACAAAGTAAAGCTTGTCGAGTGGCTTGGTTAGGGCAAGTGGCACAAAAATTTGATGCAATTGTTAGTAAGAGTCAATAATGTTGAAAGAGATTCACAAATTCGCAAGTGAAACAAGTAGACCAATAACAATGAATGGCACACGAAAACACACACACACACACACACACACACACGGATAGACAAATGGGGTCGTGTAACCAAGGAATGAGCACAAAATGTGGAATCCACGGAAAATGCTCATGTTGCACAACTCTGGAAAGACATTGGCATGATTGCTCAACAGGCGGATGCGACACTTGTGCACAAACTATAAGATGCAAAATGTATCAACTTTCTATCCCAAGTATGCTATTTATGTATGGTTCCCGGTGTTTCACACACGATGATCCAAGATGATCAATATGGTGGCATGATATGCAATGTGGCAATGCTATGGCTATTGCTTACAAGCTCTTTATTTTTCTCTTTGCTTAAAAGCTTATTCTTTTTTTGGCCACTATGCGAAATGCAGAAACCAAGATAGCAATTGTGTATATGCGGGAACAATCTTGTGACACAAGAGATGATATGATGATACGAAGATGAGGATACCAAGATGATATGGTATGTATACAATGGGAGGTGCGGATCACCAATGTGCACAAGTAACATTGTTGGCAATAGTCAAATGGCTAGTCTCGATAGGCAAGTGACACAAAATGGCTAGGGGTTAACAAAGCAATGGCAAGAATGAATGTACAATGATGGGATACCACTAGTCATGGCCATGGGAAGCCCGGCCCAGCCTGAAAAAGCCCGACGCAGCTCCCGGGTCGGGCTCGGGCCTAGATTTCGAGCCCAATGGCCGGGCCGGGCCAGGCCCGGGCCCGTCGTTTTTGCGCTTTCCTAAAGAGGCACGGCCCAAGGCCCGGTGGGCTTTTACGCGTTCGGGCCGGGCTTGGGCCCAAAAACCAGGCCCGGGCCTAGTTTTTTTGCCTCGGGCTTGGCTAGGCCCGGCCCGACGCCCGGCCCGGCCCGAGGTTTGGCCAGGTATAGATACCATGACACGAAGAAGATATAGAGGTTACCGTTCTTGCTTACGGTTAGGTTGTCAAAAAGGTGAAGGTGGTCGATGTCGAATCCTTAGCGAAGTTGAGCGGCGGTGTTGTTGATGTCGAACCTTGCTAGTTAGCTGAAACACCCTAGGAGACGGAAAAACCGCAAACTCAAAATCTCAAATGGAAAATTGTAGCGACCCGACCTCAGACGGTCAAGTCTCTGTGCTTAGGTGTCATCCCTGGATCGGTATACTGACACACATAGTACTCAAGGATTCATAACAGAGGTAAATCACATGTATAAAATAACGTAAATACTATTACCTCAATCCAAATAGCGGAAGTAACAAAGGTTGTGGATTCCCATCAACACCAACGGCAAAGTTGAGTGTAGAAATCGTAACCCTAACGTATCACTTACTCGTCGTAAGAAGTCCTGCAACATGAGACGTTGCAGCCATAAAAGGTCAGTACATTGAATGTACTGGCAAATTCACACCATAGGAGAATGATGAATAAAGGCTATCACTACATGCATATTTGGCTGGTGGAAAAGCTCAATGGTTATAGTTTTTGTGAAAAGCCAATTTTTCCCTACTGCAAAGGAATATATTTTATTTAACTACAAAGTTGGTTGAAAATATTGAGAAGGTTCCTCCAACTCAATCCCAAAATAATAATCATTAACCCAACAAATTATTTAAGTAACATGATGAGATCAATAGGATAATCCAAGTACAAGAGACTCAAGATGCCCATAATCGGGGACACGGCTAACCATGATTAGTTTATACACTCTGCAGAGGTTTGCGCACTTTTCTCCACAAGACTCGATCGCCTCCATTGGATTTCTCGCACTACATGGTGTTTGAGAAACGGATGACCGAGACACAGTCTTTCAGAAACATTAACTCTCTACTCCGAGCAGACCATACCAAACCTACAACCCTCTACCTGCTGATCCACCTCTTTAAGAGCTTCATGTAACCTACTCAACTATGCTAGAGCCCATAATAGCTTGTGGCTGCACACGAAAGTTTCTAGCATGAATAATCTTATGATCCCTTTAAGCCTAGGTGGCGGACCGTAGGATGATCACACGGTATATCCCCGGGATCTCCTAGGACAACACTGGTATTTCCCCAGGTGTCCGGGCAAGTCCACTGGTATATCCCCAGGGTGCCCCTAGCAATCCACCCAGATGTGTATTAAAGTTGCCACCTTAAGTTGAACCATTAATTAACAATCTCACATATGACATGGATTTCACTCAAACCCAAACCACGTCTACGAGCATAGCATAGCAATATAAGCAACGCGTAGAAGTAACTCCCAAGGGTTTGATAGTAACAGGGCAATAGGTTCCTACCTCATCAAGTACTTCTCAACCCAAATGTTAATGACATCCTAATCATGCAATGTTTGAGGGGTGAAACTAATGCATAAAAACTGGGTATGAAGGGGATATGATCAAAGTGTGAACTTGCCTGTACTGTTGATGAAGATGATTCACACTCAAAACTCTTGATAGTTCTACTCATCACACTCCATTCAATCTATCGTGAGCAAGCAATAGTAACCACACATAAGCAATCACTCAGAAGATCGGGAAGAACGAAGAAGACAGCTCGGAAAACATCAAAACCAAGCAAATAACTCTTGCAACATAAAACAATTTCTAACAGTACCAAAATTATGTGAATTTGGCCTTATCAGAAAGTTTAGGTCAAAAGCTTCGATTTGCAAAAAGAATCAACTAAATCGGAGTTACGAAACTCAAGTTATGATCAAACGAAGTTCAAATTCAAATCTGATCTAATTCAAATTTTAAACTTCCAAAAAGATGTTTGAGTTGGATTACTGAATAGAGGAGATCGTAATGAAGAAGTGGGCGTTGGTTTCATTTAATTTGGATAAACGAGTGAAACATTATGGCTATTTGAAAAATCAGGGTCAAGCTGTTTTATGGAAGAAAAATAGTTACGGCTAAGGTCTAATGTATAAATAAGTAGACTAATTGGTAATTTAATTACTCTATCGTATTAGTCTAAAAATAATAAACTACGGAAGTATAAGAAGAAGAAAAACAAAGAAAGATACCTTTATAAGACAGAGAAAAGACAACTTTGGAGAGAGGAGACAACTTTCAGAAGTCGCACCGGAGAGGAGAAAAATATTTTTCTTAAATGAATCTAGTCAAACCAAAATATTGATTTAACCCGAATCGGATGATTTTTGGAGGCTCTATGGGTCTATATTTATTGGTGGAAAAGAGGCTTAGGGGTCAAAGGCTAGGCAATGTGGGACTAAACGTAGACGAAAATATATGAAACAGAGAAGAAAAGAGACGGATGGGCCTAAAGGCCTTCGGCCGGCCGCGCGCACGCTACGGCTGCAGTTTTTTTTAACAAAATTCGGCCTAACAAATGAAAAGGCTGGCTAGGCCTGGCCCATTTAAGAGAGAAAAAAACAATGGGGCGCCAGAAGCTACTATACTGCGCATGTAGGCGATAAATAAATATGAGCCGCACGTACAGTTTTTTTAAATAGAAACAGAAAGAAAACCGAGTAGCAAAGATAAAATAAAAATTTTATATAGGCATATAATATACCAAAGTTTGCAGAAAAAGATTTTCTACAACATGGACATTTTTATAATGCCAAATAAAATCCTCACAAATTTAGATAATTCAAGGAGTGTTGCTAGTCTAATAAAATCCAATAAAAATCATTTTAAAAATATCAAAATGATTTCAAATTTATTTATCTCCAATTTTCTGTTGTAGGGAATCATGTTACCCTAATTTCCATATATTTTATTTTTGGAGAAAAGTAATTTGAATAAAACTCAAATAACTCCAAATTGAAAATAAATTCAAAAGAACTATGAATTTAATTCTTTGAAACTCCCAACTCATATTTCATATAATTTGAAGAAGTCATTTTATCTTCTCTCATGAAAATCATTGAGTTACATGAAGTTTATGAATTGAAATATTTCCAAATGAAATTCAATTATTTTCAAATACCCTTTCATTTAATTTAAATGGAAAAAGTCATATCATCTTCGCTCAAGGGTTTTGTATTTGAAAAGAATTTGAATTCATGGAGATCAGAAAGCAAATATGAAAGTTTGGGAAAGTCCTTTTATTCCCTCTCATTTAACTTTCAAAAAGTTCGAATTCACTCACTTTCAGTCAATCAATCAAACAATCAATCAAATCTATCTATTTAATATAACATTCCAAAATTTAGAATTTTGGGATGTTACAAACCTACCACCCTTAAAAGGAATCTCGTCCTCGAGATTCGGAGAGGCTAGAAAGAAATAGGTTAGGTTCGGGGGTCTCCTCAAAATCCATTAATCATAACCGGGGTCTGGGATGCTACCACCCTTAGAAACATTGTTACGGTCCCATCAATACTCATATACTCCATCCTTATTCTTGACAGGGTCGGTCTTCTCAGATCGTAAGGATAATTCCTTCTCTAGCTCTTCCGGCAGCGGCATAACCTTTTCCTCAATTCTTCTGTACTTTCATCCTGGTAAGGTTATTCCGAGACTGGGTCTTCTTAGCTGACGGGTATGGCGCCAATACTAATCAACTATCGATATCTCATGGTGGTCAACAATTTATGGTTTCTCCTGCAGGAAATGGGTCTAGGTTGATCCTCACCGTATAACCTACGGTTGGAAAAAAGTTGCCGTGTACAAGGGAAAAATTCTTATACCATTCTAAGGTTTAACAAGGTTTAATATCGTCGTCTCTCTACTATAGGCAAGTCACTCAGATTTACCATCCCATATAGCAAGGCGAACAATAAGAGTAAGTCGGTATGGTGATCAATCCATCCCGCACCCAAATCATTACCATGTATACAGTTTAGCGAATCTCGCATACTAACACTTGGTCATCCTCACAAGCATTGCAGAATTTCTCTTGTCAACGAACGAAGTTCGGATATATCCATAGATTCTGCAAGCCAGACAAACATCTATCATTTCTTCACAACTCTCAGGTTTTGTGTTACTCCTATAAGATCTTCTATCGATAAAATCATAACTTCTTCCAGGGTTTTTCCTTCAGCAAGAATGTGCTTGCTTCTTGGCAGGTCCTGGAGCTTGTGGGTTATGGCCCATCTCATCACTTGTAAACCTTGAAAACATCATCGGGGCAACTGATCATTATTCCAACATCCAACTTCCAGCTTCCTAGCATACTTAAAATCCATCCAATTGTGATGTCTTTCTTCCTTCTATTTGTACCAAACTAAGACGTGGTTACTCGGACTCATCATGGAGTTTCCATTGATCCATATTTCCAACATCATACCTCCTTTATATCCAATAGTAATTCATCTCTTCATCCTCGTGGAATATCCCACATACCGAGATAAAAAAACTTATACTTATGAAGTCCATACTCTACGTCGTGGAACATCATTATCCTTTCCAGGGTCAAGCGTCCTTACAGGCGAATATTGGCCATCTCTGCATGACACTACTTCAACTGGGAAACGTGAAACACATCATGAACTCCTGACAGTCCTTCGGGTGACTCCAACTTGTTGGCCATTTCTCCCATACGCTCCAAAATTAGGTATGGTCCTACAAATATCGGGGCTAGCTATCCCTTAACTCCAAATCGTTTAACTCCTCGCAGAGGGGACACACGAAGACATGCCCTGTCTCCAATTTTATAGACTACCTCCTTGCGTTTTTAAGTCTGCATAACTCTTCTGTCTGGACTAAGCTACCTTCAGTCTATCTCGAATCAACTTAACATTCTCTTCTGACTCTTTGATCAAATATGGTCCAAACAACTGACGGTCTCCAACTTCATCCCACATCAACGGTGTCCTGCACCTTCTCCCATACAAAGCTTCGAAAGGGGCTATCTTCAAACTGGCTTGGTAACTGTTGTTGTATGATAACTCAGCGTAAGGTAGATTATGATCCCTACTAGATCCATAATCTAGCGCACACGTTCTCAACATGTCCTCCAGAATCTGATTGACTCTCTCTCGGTCTATCCATTTGTCTACGAATGAAAGGATGTACTGAACTCTAGCCCAGTACCCAAAGTCTGATGCAGTTGGTTCCAAAACTTTGAGGTAAACTGTGTTCCTCTATCTGATACGATGGTCCTTGGAACTCCATGCAGACATACTGTTGGGGAACGTAGTGATTTCAAAAAAATTCCTACGCACACGCAAGATCATGGTGATGCATAGCAACGAGGGGAGAGTGTGATCTACGTACCCTTGGTAGATCGACAACGGAAGCATTTGGTTGATGTAGTCGTACGTCTTCACGGCCCGACCGATCAAGCACCGAAACTACGGCACCTCCGAGTTTTAGCACACGTTCAGCTCGATGACGATCCCCGGACTCCGATCCAGCAAAGTGTCGGGGAAGAGTTCTGTCAGCACGACGGCATGGTGACAATCTTGATGTACTATTGTCGCAGGGCTTCGCCTAAGCACCACTACAATATTATCGAGGACTATGGTGGCTGGGGGCGCCGCACACGGCTAAGAATAAGATCACGTGGATCAACTTGTGTTTCTCTGGGGTGCCCCTGCCTCCGTATAAAAAGGACTAAAGGGGGGGTGCGGCCGGCCTAGGAGAGGCGCGCCAGGAGAGTCCTACTCCCTTTGGGAGTAGGATTCCCCCCCCCCCCCAATCCTAGTTGGAATAGGATTCGCGGAGGGGGGAAAAGAGAGAGAGAGGCCGGCCCCTCTCCTTGTCCTATTCGGACCAAGGGAGGGGAGGGGCGTGTGGCCCATGTTGGGCTGCCTCTTCTCTTTTCCACTAAGGCCCACTATGGCCCATATAGCTCCCGGGGGGTTCCGGTAACCTCCCGGTACTCCGGTAAAATCCCGATTTCACCCGGAACACTTCCGATATCCAAACATAGGCTTCCAATATATCAATCTTTATGTCTCGACCATTTCGAGACTCCTCGTCATGTCCGTGATCACATCCGGGACTCCGAACAAACTTCGGTACATCAAAATGCATAAACTCATAATATAACGGTCATCGTAACCTTAAGCGTGCGGACCCTACGGGTTCGAGAACAATGTAGACATGACCGAGACATGTCTCCGGTCAATAACCAATAGCGGGACCTGGATGCCCATATTGGCTCCTACATATTCTACGAAGATCTTTATCGGTCAGACCGCATAACAACATACGTTGTTCCCTTTGTCATCGGTAAGTTACTTGCCCGAGATTCGATCGTCGGTATACCAATACCTAGTTCAATCTCGTTACCGGCAAGTCTCTTTACTCGTTCTGTAATACATCATCCCGCAACTAACTCATTAGTTGCAATGCTTGCAAGGCTTAAGTGATATGCATTACCGAGAGGGCCCAGAGATACCTCTCCGACAATCGGAGTGACAAATCCTAATCTCGAAATACGCCAACCCAACATGTACCTTTGGAGACACCTGTAGAACTCCTTTATAATCACCCAGTTACGTTGTGATGTTTGGTAGCACACAAAGTGTTCCTCCGGCAAATGGGAGTTGCATAATCTCATAGTTATAGGAACATGTATAAGTCATGAAGAAAGCAATAGCAACATACTAAACGATCGGGTGCTAAGCTAATGGAATGGGTCATGTCAATCAGATCATTCACTTAATGATGTGATCCCGTTAATCAAATAACAACTCCTTGTTCATGGTTAGGAAACATAACCATCTTCGATTAACGAGCTAGTCAAGTAGAGGCATACTAGTGACACTCTGTTTGTCTATGTATTCACACATGTATTATGTTTCCGGTTAATACAATTCTAGCATGAATAATAAACATTTATCATGATATAAGGAAATAAATAATAACTTTATTATTGCCTCTAGGGCATATTTCCTTCAGTCTCCCACTTGCACTAGAGTCAATAATCTAGATTACACAGTAATGATTCTAACACCCATGGAGCCTTGGTGCTGATCATGTTTTGCTCGTGGAAGAGGCTTAGTCAATGGGTCTGCAACATTCAGATCCGTATGTATCTTGCAAATCTCTATGTCTCCCACCTGGACTAGATCCCGGATGGAATTGAAGCGTCTCTTGATGTGCTTGGTTCTCTTGTGAAATCTGGATTCCTTTGCCAAGGCAATTGCACCAGTATTGTCACAAAAGATTTTCATTGGACCCGATGCACTAGGTATGACACCTAGATCGGATATGAACTCCTTCATCCAGACTCCTTCATTTGCTGCTTCCGAAGCAGCTATGTACTCCGCTTCATATGTAGATCCCGCCACGACGCTTTGTTTAGAACTGCACCAACTGACAGCTCCACCGTTTAATGTAAACACGTATCCGGTTTGCGATTTAGAATCGTCTGGATCGGTGTCAAAGCTTGCATCAACGTAACCGTTTATGATGAGCTCTTTGTCACCTCCATATACGAGAAACATATCCTTAGTCCTTTTCAGGTACTTCAGGATGTTCTTGACCGTTGTCCAGTGATCCACTCCTGGATTACTTTGGTACCTCCCTGCTAGACTTATAGCAAGGCACACATCAGGTCTGGTACATAGCATTGCATACATGATAGAGCCTATGGCTGAAGCATAGGGAACATCTTTCATATTCTCTCTATCTTCTGCAGTGGTCGGGCATTGAGTCTTACTCAACTTCACACCTTGTAACACAGGCAAGAACCCTTTCTTTGCTTGATCCATTTTGAACTTCTTCAAAACTTTGTCTAGGTATGTGCTTTGTGAAAGTCCAATTAAGCGTCTTGATCTATCTCTATAGATCTTAATGCCTAATATGTAAGCAGCTTCACCGAGGTCTTTCATTGAAAAACTCTTATTCAAGTATCCCTTTATGATATCCAGAAATTCTATATCATTTCCCATTAGTAATATGTCATCTACATATAATATCAGAAATGCTATAGAGCTCCCACTCACTTTCTTGTAAATATAGGCTTCTCCAAAAGTCTGCATAAAACCAAATGCTTTGATCACACTATCAAAACGTTTATTCCAACTCCGAGAGGCTTGCACCAGTCCATAAATGGATCGCTGGAGCTTGCACACTTTGTTAGCTCCCTTTGGATTGACAAAACCTTCTGGTTGCATCATATACAACTCTTCTTCCAGAAATCCATTCAGGAATGCAGTTTTGACATCCATCTGCCAAATTTCATAATCATAAAATGCGGCAATTGCTAACATGATTCGGACAGACTTAAGCATCGCTACGGGTGAGAAGGTCTCATCGTAGTCAATCCCTTGAACTTGCCAAAAACCTTTTGCGACAACTCGAGCTTTGTAGACAGTAATATTACCGTCAGCGTCAGTCTTCTTCTTGAAGATCCATTTATTCTCAATTGCTTGCCGATCATCGGGCAAGTCAACCAAAGTCCATACTTTGTTCTCATACATGGATCCCATCTCAGATTTCATGGCTTCAAGCCACTTTGCGGAATCTGGGCTCACCATCACTTCTTCATAGTTCGTAGGTTCATCATGATCTAGTAGCATGACTTGCAGAACAGGATTACCGTACCACTCTGGCACGGATCTTACTCTGGTTGATCTACGAGGTTCAGTAGTATCTTGTTCTGAAGTTTCATGATCATCATCATTAGCTTCCTCACTCACTGGTGTAGGTGTCACAGAAACAGTTTTCTGTGATGTACTACTTTCCAATAAGGGAGCAGGTACAGTTACCTCGTCAAGTTCTACTTTCCTCCCACTCACTTCTTTTGAGAGAAACTCCTTCTCTAGAAAGTTTCCGAACTTAGCAACAAAAGTCTTGCCTTTGGATCTGTGATAGAAGGTGTATCCAATAGTCTCCTTTGGATATCCTATGAAGACACATTTCTCCGATTTGGGTTCGAGCTTATCAGGTTGAAGCTTTTTCACAAAAGCATCGCAGCCCCAAACTTTCAGAAACGACAACTTTGGTTTCTTGCCAAACCACAGTTCATAAGGCGTCGTCTCAATGGATTTTGATGGTGCCCTATTTAACGTGAATGCGGCCGTCTCTAGAGCGTATCCCCAAAACGATAGCGGTAAATCAGTAAGAGACATCATAGATCGCACCATATCTAGTAAAGTACGATTACGACGTTCGGACACACCATTGCGCTGTGGTGTTCCGGGTGGCGTGAGTTGCGAAACTATTCCACAATTTTTCAAATGTACACCAAACTCGTAACTCAAATATTCTCCTCCACGATCAGATCGTAGAAACTTTATTTTCTTGTTACGATGATTTTCAACTTCACTCTGAAATTCTTTGAACTTTTCAAACGTTTCAGACTTATGTTTCATTAAGTAGATATACCCATATCTGCTTAAGTCATCTGTGAAGGTGAGAAAATAACGATATCCGCCACGAGCCTCAGTATTTATCGGACCACATACATCTGTATGTATGATTTCCAACAAATCTGTTTCTCTCTCCATAGTACCGGAGAACGGTGTTTTGGTCATCTTGCCTATGAGGCACGGTTCGCAAGTACCAAGTGATTCATAATCAAGTGGTTCCAAAAGTCCATCAGTATGGAGTTTCTTCATGCGCTTTACATCGATATGACCTAAACGGCAGTGCCACAAATAAGTTGCACTATCATTATCAACTCTGCATCTTTTGGCTTCAACATTATGAATATGTGTGTTACTACTATCGATATTCAATAAGAATAGACCACTCTTCAAGGGTGCATGACCATAAAAGATATTACTCATATAAATAGAACAACCATTATTCTCTGATTTAAATGAATAACCGTCTCGCATCAAACAAGATCCAGATATAATGTTCATGCTTCACGCTAGCACCAAATAACAATTATTTAGGTCTAATATTAATCCCGAAGGTAGATGTAGAGGTAGCGTGCCGACTGCGATCACATCGACTTTGGAACCGTTTCCCACGCGCATTGTCACCTCGTCCTTAGCCAATCTTCGCTTAATCCGTAGTCCCTGTTTTGAGTTGCAAATATTAGCAATAGAACCAGTATCAAATACCCAGGTACTACTGCAAGCATTAGTAAGGTACACATCAATAACATGTATATCACATATACCTTTGTTCACCTTGCCATCCTTCTTATCCGCCAAATACTTGGGGCAGTTCCGCTTCCAGTGACCAGTCTGCTTGCAGTAGAAGCACTCAGTTTCAGGCTTAGGTCCAGACTTGGGTTCCTTCTCTTGAGCAGCAACTTGTTTGCTGTTCTTCTTGAAGTTCCCCTTCTTCTTCCCTTTGCCCTTTCTCTTGAAACTAGTGGTCTTGTTTACCATCAACACTTGATGCTCCTTCTTGATTTCTACCTCCGCAGCTTTCAGCATTGCGAAGAGCTCGGGAATAGTTTTATTCATCCCTTGCATATTATAGTTCATCACGAAGCTCTTGTAGCTTGGTGGCAGTGATTGGAGAATTCTGTCAATGACGCAATCATCTGGAAGATTAACTCCCAATTGAATCAAGTGATTATTATACCCAGACATTTTGAGTATATGCTCACTGATAGAACTGTTCTCCTCCATCTTGCAGCTATAGAACTTATTGGAGACTTCATATCTCTCAATCCGGGCATTTGCTTGAAATATTAACTTCAACTCCTGGAACATCTCATATGCTCTATGACGTTCAAAACGTCGTTGAAGTCCCGATTCTAAGCCGTAAAGCATGGCACACTGAACTATTGAGTAGTCATCAGCTTTGCTCTGCCAGACGTTCATAACATCCGGCGTTGCTCCTGCAGCAGGCCTGGCACCCAGCGGTGCTTCCAGGACGTAATTCTTCTGTGCAGCAATGAGGATAATCCTCAAGTTACGGACCCAGTCCGTGTAATTGCTACCATCATCTTTCAACTTTGCTTTCTCAAGGAACGCATTAAAATTTAACGGAACAACAGCACGAGCCATCTATCTACAAACAAGCATAAACATGCAAGATACTTATCAGGTACTAAGTTTCATGATAAATTTAAGTTCAGTTAATTTACTTAAAGAACTCCCACTTAGATAGACATCCCTCTAATCCTCTAAGTGATTACGTGATCCAAATCAACTAAACCATGTCCGATCATCACGTGAGATGGAGTAGTTTCATTGGTGAACATCACTATGTTGATCATATCTACTATATGACTCACGCTCGACCTTTCGGTCTCCGTGTTCCGAGGCCATATTTGTATATGCTTGGCTCGTCAAGTATAACCTGAGTATTCCGCGTGTGCAACTGTTTTGCACCCGTTGTATTTGAACGTAGAGCCTATCACACCCGATCATCACGTGGTGTCTCAGCACGAAGAACTTTCGCAACGGTGCATACTCAGGGAGAACACTTCTTGATAATTAGTGAGAGATCATCTTATAATGCTACCGTCAATCAAAGCAAGATAAGATGCATAAAAGATAAACTTCACATGCAATCAATATAAGTGATATGATATGGCCATCATCATCTTGTGCTTGTGATCTCCATCTCCGAAGCACCGTCGTGATCACCATCGTCACCGGCGCGACACCTTGATCTCCATCGTAGCATCGTTGTCGTCTCGCCAAGCTTGTGCTTCCACGACTTCGCTACCGCTTAGTGATAAAGTAAAGTATTACATCGCGATTGCATTGCATACAATAAAACGACAACCATATGGCTCCTGCCAGTTGCCGATAACTCGGTTACAAAACATGATCATCTCATACAATAAAAATCAGCATCATGTCTTGACCATATCACATCACAACATGCCCTGCAAAAACAAGTTAGACGTCCTCTACTTTGTTGTTGCAAGTTTTACGTGGCTGCTACAGGCTTAAGCAAGAACTAATCTTACCTACGCATCAAAACCATAACGATAGTTTGTCAAGTTGGTGTTGTTTTAACCTTCGCAAGGACCGGGCGTAGCCACACTCGATTCAACTAAAGTTGGAGAAACTGTCACCCGCAAGCCACCTCTGTGCAAAGCACGTCGGGAGAACCGGTCTCGCGTAAGCGTACGCGTAATGTCGGTCCGGGCCGCTTCATCCAACAATACCGCCGAACCAAAGTATGACATGCTGGTAAGCAGTATGACTTATATCGCCCGCAACTCACTTGTGTTCTACTCGTGCATATAACATCAACATATAAAACCTGGCTCTGATACCACTGTTGGGGAACGTAGTAATTTCAAAAAAAATCCTACGCACACGCAAGATCATGGTGATGCATAGCAACGAGGGGAGAGTGTGATCTACGTAACCTTGGTAGATCGACAACGGAAGCGTTTGGTTGATATAGTCGTACGTCTTCACGGCCCGGCCGATCAAGCACCGAAACTACGGCACCTCCGAGTTTTAGCACACGTTCAGCTCGATGACGATCCCCGGACTCCGATCCAGCAAAGTGTCGGGGAAGAGTTCCGTCAGCACGACGGCGTGGTTACGATCTTGATGTACTACTGTCGCAGGGCTTCGCCTAAGCACCACTACAATATTATCGAGGACTATGGTGGCTGGGGGCGCCGCACACGGCTAAGAATAAGATCACGTGGATCAACTTGTGTTTCTCTGGGGTGCCCCTGCCTCCGTATATAAAGGACTAAAGGGGGGGTGCGGCCGGCCTAGGAGAGGCGCGCCAGGAGAGTCCTACTCCCTCTGGAAGTAGGATTCCCCCCCCCCCCAATCCTAGTTGGAATAGGATTCGCGGAGGGGGGAAAAGAGAGAGAGAGAGAGAGGCCGGCCCCCTCTCCTTGTCCTATTCGGACCAAGGGAGGGGAGGGGCGCGCGGCCCATGTTGGGCTGCCTCTTCTCTTTTCCACTAAGGCCCACTATGGCCCATATAGCTCCCGGGGGGTTCCGGTAACCTCCCGGTACTCTGGTAAAATCCCGATTTCACCCGGAACACTTCCGATATCCAAACATAGGCTTCCAATATATCAATCTTTATGTCTCGACCATTTCGAGACTCCTCGTCATGTCCGTGATCACATCCGGGACTCCGAACAAACTTCGGTACATCAAAATGCATAAACTCATAATATAACTGTCATCGTAACCTTAAGCGTGCGGACCCTATGGGTTCGAGAACAATGTAGACATGACCGAGACATGTCTCCGGTCAATAACCAATAGCGGGACCTGGATGCCCATATTGGCTCCTACATATTCTACGAAGATCTTTATCGGTCAGACCGCATAACAACATACGTTGTTCCCTTTGTCATCGGTATGTTACTTGCCCGAGATTCAATCGTCGGTATACCAATACCTAGTTCAATCTCGTTACCGGCAAGTCTCTTTACTCATTCTGTAATACATCATCCCGCGACTAACTCATTAGTTGCAATGCTTGCAAGGCTTAAGTGATATGCATTACCGAGAGGGCCCAGAGATACCTCTCCGACAATCGGAGTGACAAATCCTAATCTCGAAATACGCCAACCCAACATGTACCTTTGGAGACACCTGTAGAGCTCCTTTATAATCACCCGGTTACGTTGTGACGTTTCGTAGCACACAAAGTGTTCCTCCGGCAAACGGGAGTTGCATAATCTCATAGTTATAGGAACATGTATAAGTCATGAAGAAAGCAATAGCAACATACTAAACGATCGGGTGCTAAGCTAATGGAATGGGTCATGTCAATCAGATCATTCACTTAATGATGTGATCCCGTTAATCAAATAACAACTCCTTGTTCATGGTTAGGAAACATAACCATCTTCGATTAACGAGCTAGTCAAGTAGAGGCATACTAGTGACACTCTGTTTGTCTATGTATTCACACATGTATTATGTTTCCGGTTATACAATTCTAGCATGAATAATAAACATTTATCATGATATAAGGAAATAAATAATAACTTTATTATTGCCGCTAGGGCATATTTCCTTCACATATGATCCGGGTCAAATATATCTTGGCCAACTTCACACTTGTATAGGTGGTTTTCACTGGGATAAAGTGAGCCACTTTGGTCAAGCGAATCAACTACTACCCAGATAGAATCATATCCCGATCGGGTTCTTGGAAATCCGGTAATGAAACCCATGCCAAGCTTATCCCACTTCCATTCGGGTATCGACATAGGCTGTAGTAATCCTGCTGGCTTCTGATGCTCTGCCTTTACTCTCTGGCATACATCACCTACGACTACATACTCCGCAATATCCTTCTTCATACCAGTCCTGATCTTTGCGCTCCTTCAAATCTTTGGCCTTTCCTTCAAATCCAAATACATCTTGGTGTTTCCAGGGCGAATCGAGTATGGTGAGTCATGAGCCTCCTGAAGTATTAACTTCCTGATCTTTGCATTATTGGGCACATATACACAGTCCTCGAACCATAAGGTGTCGTGCTCATCCTTAGGAAAACCTTTGGCCTTTCCTTTGCTCATTCTCTCTTTTATCTCATCAATCTCTTTGTCATCCTTCTGAGCTTCACAGATCTTTCCCAACAATGTAGACTGAACTTCCATTGCTACAACAAAACCTTTGGGAACAATCTCCAACCGAAGTTTCCTGAGGTCCTCGGCTAACTCCTTTGGTAATCCTCCGCTTATGAGGGTATTCGTCCTTGTTTTCTTTATGGTTGTGTCCTATTTCTCCACAAAGCTTGCATGCACAATGCTTCTTCATATCATTTCCATAAGGCTTCAACTTCTGGGACACAAACCGAGACTTTAGCAAAGTCAACTTAAATTCCTTCCAAGGGGTTACCCTTTGCCATCCATTGATGGTTTGGTACATCCTCCACCAAGTAGCAGTACCTCTTTCAAAGCACTGAAAAGCATGCTGGGTCATATCCTTTCCGACTACAGGGTTATTCTTCATGTGATCCTCCATGTTCTGAATCCATCGGTATGTCTCCAATTGACTCATCGGTCCAGAAAATACAAGCTCATCTTCATTCATCCTCTATTGGGTCCATGGGTTTGGGGGTGAGATAAGAGAGATAGAGAGGGATACACACAATGCAAAAAATAGTTTTGAAAAGACGGATTTTATTTGTGGCTGTCGGAAAAACATCAAACAAATGACAGCTCACAAACGTCGCATCTAACGTAGGCATATAACAGGGGTTGGGTCTTCTAAAGGTCAATAAATCTTCAAAATCGCCAAACTTTTCAAGTCGTGTTTATGTCTCCGATGGCTTCTTCCCATCGTGCTTGTCCTTCTCAAGTTCTTTTGCCAGATCATCTCTGTTGACGCGAAGTCTCTCATGACGTCCTTTATTATTCTAGAGTTGCGTCCCAAACTTTTAGGTTTCATCATCCTTGGCATGAACCATGTCCTACTGTCCTTCAGTTCCTGACGAATCTCCGGTATCTCAAGGTTTTGCTCCTCCAGCTTGGCTACTTTCATCTTCTGGGTCCCGTGTTCTTCACGAACTGCTTTCTTGTCAAATACGGCTTCCTGCAGATCAACCCTAAACTTCTTGATGTATTACTCCAAATCTTGGTGATACACCAGCTAAGTTTAAAACTTCATCTTTTGCTGATTAGGTGTTCCATTAGCCCTTTGTCAACCAATCCTTCCAACGGAATGCATGCTTAACTTAGCACGGTGACAATAGCATAAGCGGGCGTTAAAATCTTGGATAGCCGTGTTTCTGCTCTTGCCATTTCCATGAGCTATCATTCCATAGTTGATATCTCCTGCCTTAGGGTTTCTTGACAAAAACTTTGAGTTCTAATGCTCCATGCTCCGGTCTTTCTCCGATACACCTTGATCTCGGGTATTGACAGCTTCCATAGTCTGAAAAATTCCAATAGGGTAGCCTTCCTAGGTCATACAAATCTAGAAATTCTACAGGGCCTTCAAATTCTCCTAGTCTTCGGAGTCTTCAACTGTTGCAGTTTCCATTATTATAATGCACGATAAAATCCTCTTCATTCCGAAATGATCTTGGTTGTCTGATATCTTGTACTTCTTGGAGTGGTCTCATCAATTGAATCTTCGTGTGGTCAAAACAGGGGGAAAGGGTATTTGGTCTCACTAAAAGGGAATATTTGAATCAGCTCAGAAGAGAAGAGAGGTAAAAGATCCTTTTGAAAAGAAAGTTGTAGAGAAAATATTTCCTATGGGCTTGCCAGTTTCTAGGGGTCACGTCCTACAGTCAACATGTGCTCTGATACCATCTTGTAGCGACCCGACCTCAGACGGTCAAGTCTCTATGCTTAGGTGTCATCCGTGGATCGGTATGCTGACACACACAGTACTCGAGGATTTATAACAGAGGTAAATCACATGTATAAAATAACGTAAATACTATTACCTCAATCCAAATAGCGGAAGTAACAAAGGTTGTGGATTCCCATCAACACCAATGGCAAAGTTGAGTGTAGAAATCGTAACCCTAACGTATCACTTACTCGTCGTAAGAAGTCCTGCAACATGAGACGTTGCAGCCACAAAGGGTCAGTACATTGAATGTACTAGCAAATTCACACCATAGGAGAATGATGAATAAAGGCTATCACTACATGCATATTTGGCTGGTGGAAAAGCTCTATGGTTATAGTTTTTGCGAAAAGCCAATTTTTCCCTACTGCAAAGGAATATATTTTATTTAACTACAAAGTTGGTTGAAAATATTGAGAAGGTTCCTCCAACTCAATCCCAAAATAATAATCATTAACCCAACAAATTATTTAAGTAACGTGATGAGATCAATAGGATAATCCAAGTACCAGAGACTCAAGATGTCCATAACCGGGGACATGGCTAACCATGATTAGTTTGTACACTCTGCAGAGGTTTGAGCACTTTTCCCCATAAGACTCAATCGCCTTCGTTGGATTTCTCGCACTACATGGTGTTTGAGAAATGGATGACCGAGACACAGTCTTTCAGAAACATTAACTCTCTACTCCGAGCAGACCATACCAAACCTACAACCCTCTACCTGCTGATCCACCTCTTCAAGAGCTTCATGTAACCTACTCAACTATGCTAGAGCCCATAATAGCTTGTGGCTGCACACGGAAGTTTCTAGCATGAATAATCTTATGATCCCTTTGAGCCTGGGTGGCGGACCGTAGAATGATCACACGGTATATCTCCGGGATCTCCTAGGACAACACTGGTATTTCCCCAGGTGTCCGGGAAAGTCCATTGGTATATCCCCAGGGTGCCCCTAGCAATCCACCCAGATATGTATTAAAGTTGCCACCTTAAGTTGAACCATTAATTAACAATCTCACAGCTGACATGGATTTCACTCAAACCCAAACCACGTCTACGAGCATAGCATAGCAATATAAGCAACGCGTAGAAGTAACTCCCAAGGGTTTGATAGTAACAGGGCAATAGGTTCCTACCTCATCAACCACTTCCCAACCCAAATGTTAATGACATCCTAATCATGCAATGTTTGAGGGGTGAAACTAATGCATAAAAACTGGGTATGAAGGGGATATGATCAAAGTGTGAACTTGCCTGTACTGTTGATGAAGATGATTCGCACTCAAAACTCTTGATAGTTCTACTCGTCACACTCCGTTCAATCTATCGTGAGCAAGCAATAGTAACCACACATAAGCAATCACTCAGAAGATCGGGAAGAACGAAGAAGACAGCTCGGAAAACATCAAAACCAAGCAAATAACTCTTGCAACATAAAACAATTTCTAACAGTACCAAAATTATGTGAATTTGGCCTTATCAGAAAGTTTAGGTCAAAAGCTTCGATTTGCAAAAAGAATCAACTAAATCGGAGTTACGAAACTCAAGTTATGATCAAACGAAGTTCAAATTCAAATCTGATCTAATTCAAATTTTAAACTTCCAAAAAGATGTTTGAGTTGGATTACTGGATAGAGGAGATCATAACGAAGAAGTGGGCGTTGGTTTCATCTAATTTGGATAAACGAGTGAAAAGTTATGGCTATTTGAAAAATCAGGGTCAAGCTGTTTTATGGAAGAAAAATAGTTACAGCTAAGGTCTAATGTATAAATACGTAGACTAATTGGTAATTTAATTATTCTATCGTATTAGTCTAAAAATAATAAACTACGGAAGTATAAAAAGAAAAAAACAAAGAAAGATACCTTTATAAGACAGAGAAAAGACAACTTTGGAGAGAGGAGACAACTTCCAGAAGTCGCGCCGGAGAGGAGAAAAATATTTTTCTTAAATGAATCTAGTCAAACCAAAATATTGATTTAATCCAAATCGGATGATTTTTGGAGGCTCTATGGGTATATATTTATTGGTGGAAAAGAGGCTTAGGGGTTAAAGGCTAGGCAATGTGGGACTAAACGTAGACGAAAATATAAGAAACAGAGAAGAAAAGAGACGGATGGGCCTAAAGGCCTTCGGCCGGCCGCGCGCATGCTGCGGCTACAGTTTTTTTTTAAACAAAATTCGGCCTAAAAATGAAAAGGCTGGCTAGGCCTGGCCCATTTAAGAGAGAAAAAAACAATGGGGCGCTAGAAGCTACTATACTGCGCATGTGGGCGATAAATAAATATGGGTCGCATGTAAAGTTTTTTTTAAGTAGAAACAGAAGGAAAACCGAATAGTAAAGATAAAATAAAAATTTTATATATGCATATAATATACCAAAATTTGTAGAAAAAGATTTTCTACAACATGGACATTTTTATAATGCCGAATAAAATCCACACAAATTTAGATAATTCAAGGAGTGCTACTGGTCTAATAAAATCCAATAAAAATCATTTTAAAAATATCAAAATGATTTCAAATTTATTTATCTCCAATTTTCTGTTGTAGGGAATCATGATACCCTAATTTCCATATATTTTATTTTGGGAGAAAAATAATTTGAATAAAACTCAAATAACTCCAAATTGAAAATAAATTCACAAGAACTTTGAATTTAATTCTTTGAAACTCCCAACTCATATTTCATATAATTTGAAGAAGTCATTTTATCTTCTCTCATGAAAATCTTTGAGCTGCATGAAGTTTATGAATTGAAATATTTCCAAATGAAATTCAATTATTTTCAAATACCCTTTCATTTAATTTAAATGGAAGAAGTCATATCATCTTCGCTCAATGGTTTTTTATTTGAAAAGAATTTGAATTCATGGAGATCAGAAAGCAAATATGAAAGTTTGGGAAAGTCCTTTTATTCCCTCTCATTTAACTTTCAAAAAGTTCGAATTCACTCACTTTCAGTCAATCAGTCAAACAATCAATCAAATCTATCTATTTAATATAACATTCCAAAATTTAGAATTTTGGGATGTTACAAAAATGTCAAATGGTGATAGCGGAATGCGTTGGTGGTTCCGGAGTTCGCAATGCGAAAGTGGTGGTGGTGGTTAATGAAGAAGCAATCGTCCCTAAGTAGCTAAAACACCTTAGGAGACTCAACTCACCACTCAAGCAACCACAAATGCTATATGGATGAAAATCGGCTAGGTTGCGGAAACTATGGTGGTTTTGCGGATGATATGGTGGAGGGCCTAGGCAAAGATTTCAAAATGTCAAAAACTTTATGGAGTCAAATGATGTTGGAGCATATCTAGATGGATGGGGGATGTCAATAGCTACTCAACGAGCTAAAGAACGTCAAAATTGGACTCCGGATGTGGAAGATATGGCCAAAACACCGAAGCAGTTTTTGAACTAGCGGACAGTCTGGTCCTAGGTAGCGGACAGTCCGGTCTTCATCCGAAAACCTTCTAACTCGAGCAAACAGTCTGGTATTCGGGAGCGGACAGTCCGGTCCAAGAGCGATTTTGGTCCTGATGCGAGCGGACAGTCCGCTGCGGGGGTGCGGACTGGGAAAGCACGAACTCGAAACTTTTGGCGGAAATGGATGATTTTGGGGTCAAAACTGAGGAGATTTCGTGGATGGAAGGTGGGGGAACTTGTGGGGAAGCTAGATCCACTCGAAACACAACGAATCCATGGATCAAAATCAACAAAACATCATCAAACAACAAATCACAAAAAAATTGGGGCTATTTTTAGTGGGGATTTTCAAATTTAGGACGAAATCAACTAAATTAGGCTAGAAAACAAGGGGTAGGGACTCCAAATTCGTGATCAACGTGGCTCATGATACCAAGATGTTTTAGGGTGGAGACCCTAAGTGGAGATCTTTCACGAATTGGAGGGGGGCGATAAAGAACGCGAAGAACACGAAGAACAAGAGGGGAAATCACAAGAGGAACACTCAAGAACAAGTCCAATCACACATCCACTAGACCAACAAACACATGAGATTCACAAGGTACAAAAACAATCAAAGGGAAACAAGATACATGGTAAAGTTCATCTCAAATCCAAAGGAGATGAGGTCTTGATGATCTAGATAGATCCTTCACTCAAAGGGGCCTTGAATCCCCAAGGATCTTCTCCAATGGAGGCCTTGAGCTCTAATGGAGTCTTCTCTCTCTCAAGAGAAATCCCATAAGGGGAGATACATGAGCTAAGCTCTAATGTCTAGATATATTCTTAGCTTCCCTAAAATGGAGAAGGAAGGATATATATAGGTCCAAGGCAAGGAAGGGGTAAGTGAGGGCGCAAGGGTGAAGTTACATGGGCCTTCCCCAAATTCGGCCCGCAGATGCACTACCGGACAGTCCAGTACGGGGGACCGGACAGTACGGTGGAAACATCAACTTTTAGGCGTCCAGAAATTGTACTACCAGACTGTCCGCCTGGGGGACCGGACTGTCCGGTAGCGCAATTTTTGCACACACCAAAACTGCTCTCTAGATGGACCGGACAATCCGGTCGGGCGATCGGACAGTCCGGTAGTGCGAATTTTGCACCGTCTTCTTCCGTCGTCGCTTCCAAGCTTCCCTCGCAAACGGTGTAGGCGTACACTTGCACTTGCACTCCTCCTTGTCATCTGTGGTGCTCCAATGATACCTATGCATGCACACAAGAAGAGTGTCAAGTAGTATACCATCCTCGATTGGGTCAAGCGAACACATGTAAAGGAGATGATTCACCTTTGTGTATGTGAAGTAGATGTCGCATGTGTCACGCGCCAGACGGACTCTTGACATGGTGATGTCTGTAGGATGCTCCGCATCAAAATCTCTATCTCTCATATGAACTAAACTAATGCTAACCCTAAAACGTTGGAGGAGAAGGAGTATTTATAGTCTAGAGGGGCGAAGGGGTACATGGGCCTCGGCCCTAGTCACTATGCGCAGACAGGCGTCGGACATCCGGGAGGTTACGGACGTTCGGAGGCTCGCGAAGGTCCGGACGTCCGGAGGGCGTCCGTCGTGCGGAGAGATCGGATTTCCGCTATTTTCCTTCTGTGGTGTGGCGCCGGATTTCCGGAGGGGCTCGGTCGTCCGGCCGCTGAGAGGTGTCGGATGTCCGGTCCGTGTCAGTCGTCTGACCGCTATAGCACTTGCTGTCTGGGTCCTTGGGCTGGTTGGAGTTCCAGGCATCAGACATCCGGCGTGGTCCGGTCGTCCAGTGGCTGTAGTTTTCCTAGCAGCTCTTTCTCTTGGTCCTTATACTTGGTGTTCTCGCCATCTTGTCCATTGGGTGTGGTTGCTCCGTCGCTATCCTCTAAGTACCTGATCACATATAGGGTCTCCACTTGAGGTAGTAGCCATGCCTCACATGAAGAGTGTGTAAGTTCGGAGAGGAGCGAGTTCACCTTATCTTCAATAGCCCTTGCTCGAGCTCTAGTCATTGGTCCATGTGGTGTCGCGGGAGACGTAGGTAGGTCCATGGGGATGACCATAGGATGCTCTGCATCACTTCATCTTTATGAAGATTAATTATCCAATATAACCAAGCAGTGCCACATACAAGTGGTTTATCAGTCTTCTCAAGATGTTAGCTTTAATGTTATAGATCACAAACTTCAAGATCGTCATGAATAAACCATCACAAAATAGAGGTTTTATCAAAACCATATTCTCATAATAATCTGAACAATTATTGTTTAAAACTTATAAGAATATCCATCACATAATCCATACGATAATGCATTACCAAACTTTGAAGCAAAATAACTATTATTTCGGTTCTAAGATAAATCTTTAACATAAACTAAAGACATGACTTCGACGGTCTCCAAGCAGCGACCCATCACCATTCCTGACTTGTATCACGACTTCATTTCTTCTCTCCTTGTGAGCTTTTTGTAGTCCATGTATCGGTTTGCAAAAACGAGAACAACTGACCAGTATCAAATACTCATGACATACAGAAATTACAAGTAGAATAACATTAACTTTGTATAACGATTATACCTTTACCGTAAGGACCATTCTTCTTATCCGTCAAATACTTCTTGCAGTTACGCTTCTAGTGTCCCTTCTGCTTGAAGTAGAAACATTCAGCCTCTTTAGTGTCTCCGTCCTTGTTCCTCTTCTGAAACTCGGTCTTACCGGCTTCAGTAGATTTCTTTTTCCTGGACTTGCCCCCCTTCTTGAAACTCGTGGTCTTATTGACCATCAACAGTGTGTTCTTCTTCTGCATTCCAGCTTCCGCAGTTTTGAGTATAGCAAACAGCTCATTTGCACTTTTATCCATCCCATTCATGTTGTAATTCATGATAGAGTCATCATAAGATAGGGGAATGAACATAAGATGGGGGGAGTGAAGCAAGCACAATATCTGTACCAGGTATTCGAGGAATTCCAAATTCCAGAGAAGCCAGTCTATCAACATAACCAGCAAGCTTTATTGTATGCTCACTCATTGAGGTACCCTCTTTCATCTTGCATTCAATCAAGGCCTTTGTTAATTCAAAACGTTCGGTCCTTGCCTGCTTCTTGCATAGAACTTCCAGTGTCCCAATTAAAATTGAGTAGTAGACCGTTCAAAAAGCTTCTATAGTTCAGGATCCATAAAAGTTAACATGAGGACTTGAATGAATCGTCATCATCACTACGACTGGCATAAGCAGCAACTTCTTCAGGTGGTGAGCATCACCCAGGGGTTGATCCAGCACGTACTAGCACTCCTAAGAACAAATCTCAGGTTCCATATCCAATCCGCATAGTTTGCACCATTTGCAACCAACGTTTCTTTCCCTAACATAGGCTCTCTGCTTGCTACAGGGGAGAGAAATTAAGTAGGGGTAATTAAGCATGATGACACATTCACTTGTATTTAATTAAACATGATGACTTGCTTACTTGTAATTAGTAGCTAGTACTATTTTGGATGATGACTTACTCATATAATTAGTTGTTGTCCTTCACTACTTTTTCACTGCTCATTTGATAACAGAGGAAAATTAAAATCCACGTGTATGTACCAAAAGATGCACAAACATTAATGGTCCACATTCACACAAAAAATGCTCCATAATTTATAGAGAAATATACATGTCAATTTCTAATGCTTTCTTTTTGACATCGGCCAATGCTAGCAAGCAAATATAGAGTCAAATTTTAAGTAACATAATCTATTTTGTTATGAATCTACAGAGGTGTCATTCTTTTGTTCTGATTGCCTGATAGATCCTTTTTCTCCTCATTTGATATCCAAGTTGTTGAGCGGTGACACATAATAGAGTTGGAGAAATTGTTGTGAAGCTTAGATTGTACTCCCTCCTTCCCAAAATATAAGGCACGGTTGACTTTTTACGGTCTTGGATGCATGACTTTGACGCCTAATATAATCAAAGTATATGGATTGAACATGTATAAATGGCATCATCGTATTTTTCTTGCAAAATAATTTTGTTTCATATGTATGTGTACTGATTATGTAGACATACAATACATGAAAATCATAGTCAAAGTTGTGCAACGAATACCAAAAAAGTCAAAATGCGCCTTATATTTTGAGAAGGAGGGAGTATGAGATGCCTAGAGAAGATGTGATGTCTTTGTAAGCTAAAAATGATTTAAAAACGTAAGTTACCATTGTACATTTCTAAGTAATTTGTAGCAGGCTGCATATAGCTTGCGGAGTTTATAGTTGAGGATAAAACTGATATTTCATTGGAAAATGTAACATGGCTGATGGTTGTGCATGACTCACTTCGTACCATGATTTGACTTATTAATTCATCCGAAAATAGAAGAGACCTAGACTCTGCCTCAATTTTTAGTTTCTTCTCATATACTGCTTGTGGCCATCTATTGTTTGTTCTTAGTACCCCAAATCTTTCCCACTTAGAAGCTTTTAACATTTTTAGTTTGAGGATATTCCCAGCTTCACTTATCTTATAACTAAAATATACTGAGCACAAAAATTATGAAGGCTAATTAAATAAAAGAAAAGAAGGTCAAATAACAGTTTGTTTGTATATAATATTGCAACATGATGCTTTTTTTCTTAATCAATATGTGTACCATGGCCTTACGGAAGATTTGAGAGTGATATGCTTGCCTTTTAGGGTGTTACTATGGGGTTGGAGGAAAGGATAGGAGAGATCAAGGTGCCATTGGCAATTACATGTATGAGCAGTTCATGTCTCGATACTTAAATAGTATGGTAAAGCTACCTATCACCAATTTTTTGTGTTGTTAGATCCGAGACACAAAAACCAAGAGAAAGGAAGAAGGCAAGGTAGGTGGCCATGGAAGCAATGTTCATATTTATGTTGCTTGTAGCAGTGTGGAGAAGATACTTTAGCAACCCTCAAAGTGTTATTTCCATATTTCCATACAGAAGGATCGTTGTAAAGAATAAATGAGTTAACTCCATTTTTTACACTCGTCTCTCATGACTTCAATTGATTTCATTTTCTGCGATGGAATTGATTCTCACAATAATGGCAACATGGCCAGAATACTTGTTGCTGGACCAGGGTGATGTACTCATGCTTCTCTTCTTTCTTTGCACATGTTTATTGGCTATATATATTCATGTTCATCTTACTTCATTGTGAATTTTGAGTTAGGGCACCGTCTTTCGCATGAGATATATCGGTCACAAGGAAATGTTAAACAACTCTACACCTTATTATTTATAAACAGAGGAAATATATGAAGGGACAAATTCTCGCTGCTGTTGCAGGTACAAGTAGTCCAAAAAGGATCTATGGAAGATTTCATGGAAGTCATGCTCGAAAGAAGCGAACTCTATGTCAACCCTGCAGAATCCCAAAGATGATCCCACTGGGATAGAACAGGTGATTGATATTGGGGTTGGTGATGATTCGTCAGATGGGAGGATTCTAAGCTAGAGAGGACATCCTGATTGGTTGAGTTATTTTTAAACTCAATGGAATTAGTTAAGTTATTTGCATACTAGTGGTGTATGCGGTATACTCAAAATTCAGAGAAACCAATGTATGTGTTATACTCAAAATTCAGAGAAACCAGTGTATGTGGTATATTCAAAATTCAAAGAAATCAGTGTCTGTGGTATACTTAAAATTCAGAGAAACCGGTGTGTGGAAAGAAGACGTCCGGCTAGCTGGGCATGCTACAGAGGGTCTTTTACTACTTTATAATCTTACGAGAGACACACATGCATACGAAAGACGCTTGATTGAATTGACATCGGCACTGGACATGCAAATTCTTTTATACTAGTACTATTTCCAGTCTTCCACATGATTATAAGGAACAAGCACTTGTGAATATACTAGTTGCATTTTTTAATGTAGAATTAGAACTCCTAAACCTACTCTGTTTAGACGTCATGATTATTATGCTTCGTGACAACATTGTATGTGTTCAGATTGATTTTTCGGCAGATGTGTTACTTTTCACTTATCTAATCAACTTGAGGATCAAGGCAGGTAGAAAAAGACTTGCTCCCGCAGGGGCGACTCGGGCGGCGTAACCCTAGCCCGCCGCCGGCCCTCTCCCCCACCTCTCCTCTCCCTCGTCGCCACCGGAGGTGGCCGCCGGCCCGCCGCTCGGCCGCCGGTGAAGGTGGCGGCGAGGATCTGGCCGCCCCGTTCTTTCTCGAGGGGCTTTGAATCCGTGGCTGTAACATCCCAAATTTTCAATTTGAAATGTTATACATTAGATTATCACTGCATATCATATTTTATTTGCTTTTGGTTTGATCCTAAAAATTCTACGCAACTCAAGGACCCTCAGAGAGAGTTGGGGATTTCGTTATTTTCATATTTGAGTTTTCTCAAATTTTGAAAATAGGATCATTTGATTTTATTTATTTTATCTTCAATTATCTCTATCATAGAAATATGAGAGAGGGGATAAAACGACTTTCCCAAAATAAAGAAAAATTGAGGATTTAATAATAAAATAAAATAAGAGTTTATTTTGGAGTTATTTGCTATTTTATATGAATTTACAAAAAATGCGCATTTTTCAAAATTGCAT
The DNA here is from genome assembly GCF_002162155.2 of Triticum dicoccoides. Lineage (NCBI taxonomy): Eukaryota > Viridiplantae > Streptophyta > Magnoliopsida > Poales > Poaceae > Triticum > Triticum dicoccoides. Next base: position 282,297,301 of record NC_041386.1, on the reverse strand, counting down.
TTAGGCCCCAAATAAATGTTCATCCTGTTCGGCTTGATTTTAGAAGTCGGGGAAAATTTATTTCGGGATTTTTGGAGTCCGTTTAGTATTTCTTTTATTTGTTTTTCGGAGTGAAATTATTAAAAAAAACGCATAACCGACTTTGGGCCGTGTTCGGCCAGGACTCTGTCCGGTCGGGCCTTTAAAAGGCGCCGCCCCGAGCCCGTTAAGCCCCAAGCCGTGCCGCGCCCTAACCCTAGCCCGCCGCCGTGTGCCGCCGCAGCCGCCGGACCCCGCCGCCCGCATCACCGTGCCGCCGCACGCCGCCCCGCCGCCCCGCACCGCCGCACGCCGGAGCCGCTGCCCCGTGCCGCCCCGCGCCGCCGCACGCCGGAGCCTCCGCCGCCGCCGGTTTTCCCTAGAAAACCGTTCAGTTTTTCGTCGGTTTTTCGTTCGGTTTTTTTAGATCCATTTTTTTATTTAGATTGGTTTATTTCCCGTTTAGTTTATTTAGCGAGTGTTCGCTCGTTCGTTCCTTTTAACGGACGCGTTCACCATTTAGTTCCAGAAAACGAACGTTCGTTCGTTAATCTGTTTGTCGTTTTTCTTTTTCTCGGATTTTCCGCGATTTCTGATCCGATTTTCATTCTAGTATAACTTTTCGCTCGTTTATCGGAATCGGGCGATTCAAGCGCCTGGAGTTTCGTCTCGAAACCCTCTTTCCGTTTAACCAACTCAAACAAGTTTTTGCTTCTGTAAAATTTGACTTAGATACAGATTAGTAAACGAATCTTGTTTCTTTCGCCGTTTGACTTTCGTTGCTTCGTTCGATTTAATTCTTTTTGAAAACCGGAGTTCTTAATTTGAACTTTCTGGTTAGATCTCTTATTTGAGTTTTACCTGTGCATTAGATGAGTGCTTATTGTATGCTTGTTTGTTTGCGATAGTGTAACGCCCTCGATGCGGCTATATCTCCCACGTGTCGAAGCACGACTTAGAGGCATAACCGCATTGAAAGCAATGTCGCAAGTGAGGTAATCTTCACACAACCCAAGTAATACAATAGGGGAAAAAGATACATAGTTGGCTTACAATCGCCACTTCATACAATTACATTAATAAAGCATTACATCATCCAAATACAATCAAGGCCCGACTACGGAGCCAAAATAAAAGAAGAACCACAAATGCGACAAAGGTCCCCGATCGACCCCAACTGGTGATAGAGGCAAAGGTGTCCCGTCTTTCGATGAGATGATGGATATCGCTTTGGTGGAAGTCGACTTTGACGATCCGACTACGAACGTGCGAGGACGTCGCGCCTTAGCAATCGCTAAACCAACTCCGAGAGGTTATTGACCACGCCGGAGCACGATCAACCTGACCACGAGGTTCTGTTTCCTGTGAGCAAACGAAGAACAAGCAAGAAACTAAGATTGCAATCTGGATATTGCGAATATAAGATGAAAGCTTTATTGATCAAGGTGGGGTTCCGTGACGCCTTTGTCTGGTCGTTGAACACAAACGAAGTACGCGAAGTTGCAGCTATGGCGAACTTTTAATCTAAACAAAACCCAAAGTCTAAATGATGCCCTAAGGGCTGTATATATGGAGGAAGAGGGGGGAATTTCGTGGCTCTTGGTGGAGGGGTCCGAAATCAACCCTATCTCTTGTTTCCCCACACATACGGACTCTAAAAATAGCCTATACTTATGTATTTCGAAATTACATGGGCCTGGCCCAATAATAAGGTGACGCAGCACCTAAAATAGCCTCGGGACGAAATTTATGAAGTGGCATCTTGTATATTTCGTCCAAGGCTTCATGCACCCATTATGGTGGCTTCAAAGTCGTGAAATCATCACTTGTAACTCCGTTCTTGTTCCCCTTGCGCATGCCATCATCTCCATGCTTGTTCTTGCTCCAATGTTCATCGTTCTCCAAGCTAGGCCCTTCATTTGTAAGCAAAACAAATGTATCCAATTTAGGCAGCATCATATTCTCATGAACATTAGAATCATTACCAAGAAACGAAAGTACCTGGTAATTTAGTTGGCGTGCACGAGCTCTAGTAATTGGTCCAGTATGTATAGCAGCAGGGGCTGTGGGTGTAACAATTGTATTGATGTCCTCATCATCCTCCCCTTCTTGAAATGAAGTCGTCCTCGACGGAAGTTCATCTTCCTCACCCAAATAAGGCTTCAAATCCGCAATGTTAAAAGTGGGACTAACCCCAAAATCTGCAGGCAGCTCAAGTTTATATGCATTATCATTTATTTTCTCTAACACCTTAAAGGGACCATCAGCACGTGGCATTAGCTTTGATTTGCGCAAATCAGGAAATCTATCCTTACGCAAATGTAACCAAACAAGATCTCCAGGTGCAAACACAACATGTTTTCTACCCTTATCTCCAGCAAGTTTATATTTAGCATTCATACGGTCAATGTTTTCCTTAGTTAACTCATGCATTTTTAAAATCAATTCAGCACGTTGTTTAGCATCAAAATTAACATTCTCCGAAGATGGAAGAGGCAACAAGTCAATAGGTGCACGAGGTAGGAAACCATACACAACTTCAAAAGGGCACATCTTAGTAGTAGAATGCAATGAACGATTATAAGCAAATTCAATATGAGGCAAGCATTCCTCCCACATTTTCTTATTATTCTTCAAAACAGCCCTAAGCATAGTAGACAACGTTCTATTGACTACTTCAGTTTGTCCATCAGTTTGGGGGTGACAAGTAGTACTAAAAAGCAGTTTAGTCCCCAACTTAGCCCATAAACATCTCCAAAAGTGGCTAAGAAATTTAGTATCACGATCTGAAACAATAGTATTTGGCACACCATGCAAGCGAATAATTTCACGAAAGAACAAATCAGCAACATTAACAGCATCATCGCTTTTATGACATGGTATAAAGTGTGCCATTTTCGAGAATCTATCCACGACAACAAATATGCTATCCCTCCCCTTCTTTGTTCGAGGTAAAACCTAAAACAAAGTCCATAGATATATCCTCCCAAGGAACACTAGGTACAGGCAAAGGCATATATAAACCATGAGGATTGAGTCGTGACTTAGCTTTTTGACATGTAGTGCATCGAGCAATAAAACGCTCAACATCCCGTCTCATCTTTGGCCAAAAGAAATGTGTAGCAAGTACGTCATCCGTCTTCTTCACGCCAAAGTGTCCCATTAATCCTCCTCCATGCGCCTCCTGCAACAACAAAAGACGAACGGAGCTAGCTGGAATGCATAGCTTGTTAGCACGAAACACAAATCCATCGTTAACGACAAACTTGTTCCACATTCTTCCTTCTTTACAATTCTGCATTACATCTTTAAAATCAGCATCATGCACATATTGATCTTTGATGGTCTCCAAACCAAATATTTTGAAGTCAAGTTGTGAAAGCATAGTATAGCGACGAGACAATGCATCAGCAATAACATTTTCTTTTCCCTTCTTGTGTTTAATGACATAAGGGAAAGTCTCAATGAATTCAACCCATTTAGCATGTCTACGATTCAGTTTAGCTTGACTTTTAATATGTCTCAAAGATTCATGATCAGAATGTATAACAAATTCTTTGGGCCATAAATAATGTTGCCATGTTTCTAAAGTCCGAACAAGAGCATATAATTCTTTATCAGAAGTAGAATAATTCAGACTAGGCCCACTCAATTTTTCAGAAAAGTATGCAACGGGTTTGCTATCTTGTAATAACACACCTCCTAATCCAATTCCACTAGCATCACATTCAAGCTCAAAAGTCTTATTAAAATCAGGAAGTTGGAGTAAAGGAGCATGTGTCAACTTATCTTTCAATACGGAGAAGGCTTCCTCCTGTGCGGTACCCCAAAGAAAAGGCACATCTTTCTTTGTAAGCTCATTGAGAGGTGCAGCAATGGTGCTGAAATCTCTCACAAAACGCCTATAGAATCCAGCGAGGCCAAGAAAACTTGGGCTGCGGCCAACTCTCAATAGCTTCAATCTTGGCTTTATCAACTTCAATTCCCTGTGGAGTAACAACATAGCCAAGAAAAGATACTCGGTCGGTGCAAAAGGTGCACTTCCCAAGGTTACCAAACAAACGTGCATCACGTAGAGCAATAAAAACAGCACGTAAATGTTCCAAATGTTCTTCCAAAGATCTGCTATAAATCAATATGTCATCAAAGTAAACTACCACAAATCGTCCAATGAAAGCACGTAAAACTTCGTTCATTAATCTCATGAAAGTACTAGGTGCATTAGTTAACCCAAAAGGCATGACTAACCACTCATATAATCCAAACTTAGTTTTAAATGCTGTTTTCCATTCATCTCCAATTTCATACGAATTTGATGGTAGCCACTACGCAAATCAACTTTGGAGAATATTGTAGAGCCACTCAATTCATCAAGCATATCATCTAGCCTAGGAATAGGATGACGATAACGAATAGTAATATTATTAATGCCTCTACAATCAACACACATACGTGATGTACCATCCTTTTTCGGCACTAGAATAATAGGAACAGCACAAGGACTAAGGGATTCGCGTATATAACCTTTGTCGAGAAGCTCTTGTACTTGACGCATAATCTCCTTCGTCTCCTCTGGATTGGTACGGTATGGTGCACGGTTTGGCAGTGAAGCACCGGGAATTAAGTCAATCTGATGCTCAATCCCTCGAATAGGCGGTAATCCCGGTGGCACGTCTTGTGGAAATACGTCAGCGAACTCCTGCAAAATGTTAGTGACAGCAGGAGGCAAAGAGGAAGGCACGTCCTCGAATGAAAATAATGCCTCTTTGCACACAAAAGTATAGCAAACAGATTTGCTGAAATCTAGCTCATCAATATCAGATTTGGTGGCAAATAAACATGCACTTTTCAATTTAATTTCAGAAGCAACACTAGATGGTTTATTATTAGGCTTCATTTGTTGCTCAAATTCTTTTGCCACAATCTGATTTTCACTCTTATTCTTCTCCTGTTTTGCTTTATTAGCTCTATTAATATCATCTTTCAAAATGGAATCAGGAGTCATAGGAAGCAAAGTAATATTTTTATCCTTATGAACAAGAGTATAGTGATTGTTTCTACCATGGTGTACAGAATTTTTATCAAATTGCCATGGTCTACCAAGTAATAAGGAACATGCTTGCATAGGTACCACATCACAATCAACATAATCAGCATATGTAGAGATACTAAAATGCACACGAACAGTACGTGTTACCTTAACCTTGCCGCTGTTGTTGAACCATTGGATGTAGTAAGGATGTGGATGTGGTCTTGTGGTGAGAGAAAGCTTCTCCACCATCTCCATGCTAGCCAAGTTGTTGCAGCTCCCTCCATCTATGATGACACGCACAGAACGTTCTTTCACAACTCCCTTGGTATGGAACAAATTGTGCCTCTGATTTGCTCAGCTTGTGTGACCTGCACACTCAAAACACGTTGAGCAACTAAACATTCATACCTGTCAGTGTCTTCAGGAGCCATGTATTGCGTCTCATGATCAGAATCATCTCCACCATGTTCTTCACGTGTAATAAGAGCCAAAGTCTCCTCATCATAGTCACTAGCGGACTCATATCCACCATCCGCGGTAGCAATCATCACACGCGGAGATTTGCATTCTCTCGCATAATGACCTCCTCCCTTACAACGACGACAAATAATATCACTTGTGTGCCCTGTTGATGCCATGGAAGAAGAAGAACGCTGTGCAGGCCCCGCAGGTGCGCTCTTGGCAGATAATGGTGGTTGTGCCTGTTTTCTTGTATCACGGCTGGAGGTGGCACCGGATGGAGGTGCTGGTGCAGTTGAAGTAGAAGATGCACGTGGTGTCCATGATGAAGATCGGCCTGCAGAAAAGTTAGTTCGCCCCAATGCTTGTCGATCCTGCACTTCACGTTCAGCTTTACAAGCAAGATGGAATAAACGAGTGATATTAGTATACTCCTTATAGTCTAGAATGGTCTGAATCTCTCTATTTAATCCACCCAGAAAACGTGCAAGCATAGGTTCATTCTCCTCAACAATACCACATCTAATCATGCCAGTTTGTAATTCCTGATAATATTCTTCTACAGAATTTTTTCCTTGTCTTAAACACTGCAATTTTTGAAGCAATTCACGTTGATAATATGGTGGAACCCAACGCGTACGCATAGCAGTTTTCAAAGCAGCCCAAGTAGTTGGAATAGGATATAATCTACAATGTTCAGACCACCATACACATGCAAAACTAGTGAAAGCACAAACAGCAGCAGCAACTCGTCTCTCCTCAGGATATTGTAAACATGTAAATCATTGTTCAGTTTCTAACTCCCAAGTAAGATATATATCAGGAACATATCTACCCTCAAATGGTGGAATATTCAATTTCAGTTTAGGAATATGGACATCATCTCGTACCTGAGGTGGTGGTGCAGGCCTACCATTACGAATATATACCTGAGGTCGACCTGCTGGTGGTGGTGCTGGTGGCTGCTCGTAGATCTGATTTTGATCAACCTCATCCTCATAATCGCCCGCATACTCATCATCCTCCTGGGTACCAGCAGCAGCTGTAGCAGGAGCCAAAGAAACACCAACAGCAGTAGCAGCGGCACCAGAATTTTGTCCTGGCTCAATAGGAACACGCTGTGCTCGTCCATACTGATTTGGAAGGGGGCGTAGTTGTTGTTGTTGCAGAGGTGCGACAGGTGCAGCCGGTGGTGGAAGACGCGCAAGCAGTTCATTAAATCTGTTATCGAGCTTTGTTTCGAACGTCTTCTCAAGGCCAGTGATCTTCTCCATGGCCTCTTCAAAATTGTTCAGCACATCTTGTACCTGTTCAGTCATCATTTGCTGAAACTTATCATGAAGCTCCTTGTTCGATAAGTTCTCCCAGTCAATCTCGTCGACTTGTGATCCTGGCATGGTTAGCAGCAATAGAAACACACAAGAATATGATCCTACAGACTACTAAGAAGTGGTGGTGGTGTATCACAAATCTGTCAAGCAAATCTCAAATTCTTACCAGTTCTTACCCAGCAGCAGGCGGTGATCGGCAACCGTTGTAGTCAAAAAACTCTCAAAGCTTGGATACAGCGATTACCAGGGAGAGTCAAACACACAACGTAGATGTATGTGGAGCTGGGAAGGCTTATAGTATGGTAGCAAAAAGGGTCAGCAATAATCAATTCAGAGATGCAAAGTTGAATAAACGCTCAACGACGGTACTGTGCTGGTCCTAGGCTAGACTGTGCTAGAGATGCGAGCCTAGAACACCAACAAAATCACGGCGCGGCACGTAAACAAGGGAAAAGCACACTCTGAAATTTTTCTTTTCGCTCTTTTTTTTTGCGCTCTTTTTTTTGTGCTGCTTTTTTTTTGCGAAAAAGCACTATAATGGCGAGTGTCTCAAAACTCTTCCTCGGTCAAACTGACAGGATGGGCACGAAATTTTTTTTTTCGACAAATTTTTTTTTTCGACTGCCCGGACCCAAAAACTGGAAACGGGTCAAAAAAAACTTCCGATAATGGCACCTGTCTCAAAACACTCAGAAACACCTAAAAATAGGATAGCCAGAAAATTTTTCGAAAAATGCGTTTTCGAAAAATTTTGGGCCTAAACGGAGCGTGGCTACCCGAATTTTTTTTTTCCGAAACCTACTCCGGCAAGGAAACACGAATCGGAATCTAGATGGATCTCGAAAACAAACCTAATATGACAAGAACTCGGATTGGTGGTGGATATATGGTGGTAGATGGCAGCGGTGGTGGTATATGACAGCTGTGGTGGTATATGGATACGGATTCGAAGCGGTGGCGGATAAGCGGTGGTGGTAGATGGCAGGGGTGATGATGATGGTGCGGCGGCGGCGTGACAACTTATGACCAGAACTCGAAACTCTAAAAGACTAGACTCTAAGACCAGCAACTAGAAACGACGATGCAACCGCAAATTCAACAAAGCAAAACCCTAAAAAGATTATGCAAAGGCTCAGATTGGTTCGGATATGATGAACTAACCCTAATTTTTTTTGTGGCTTTTTCGTGGACTGTAGGTATGAAGAACAGACTCGATCTAAACTACGAAAAACTGTAAAATCTCACCGAGCAACCTGGAAATCTGATACCACTTGATAGAGGCAAAGGTGTCCCGTCTTTTGATAAGATGATGGATATCGCTTTGGTGGAAGTCGACTTTGACGATCCGACTACGAACGTGCGAGGACGTCGTGCCTTAGCAATCGCTAAACCAACTCCAAGAGGTTATTGACCACGTCGGAGCACGATCAACCTGACCACGAGGGTCTGTTTCCTGCGAGCAAACGAAGAACAAGCAAGAAACTAAGATTGCAATCTGGATATTGCGAATATAAGATGAAAGCTTTATTGATCAAGGTGGGGTTCTGTGACGCCTTTGTCTGGTCGTTGAACACAAACGAAGTACGCGAAGTTGCAGCTATGGCGAACTTTTAATCTAAACAAAACCCAAAGTCTAAACGATGCCCTAAGGGCTGTATATATGGAGGAAGAGGGGGGAATTTCGTGGCCCTTGGTGGAGGGGTCCGAAATCAACCCTATCTCTTGTTTCCCCACACATACGGACTCTAAAAATAGCCTATACTTATGTATTTCGAAATTACATGGGCCTGGCCCAATAATAAGGTGACGCAGCACCTAAAATAGCCTCGGGACGAAATTTATGAAGTGGCATCTTGTACATTTCGTCCAAGGCTTCATGCACCCATTATGGTGGCTTCAAAGTCCTGAAATCATCACTTGTAACTCCGTTCTTGTTTCCCTTGCGCATGCCATCATCTCCATGCTTGTTCTTGCTCCAATGTTCATCCTTCTCCAAGCTAGGCCCTTCATTTGTAAGCAAAACAAATGTATCCAATTTAGGCAGCATCATATTCTCATGAACATTAGAATCATTACCAAGAAACGAAAGTACCTGGTAATTTAGTTGGCGTGCACGAGCTCTAGTAATTGGTCCAGTATGTATAGCAGCAGGGGCTGTGGGTGTAACAATTGTATTGATGTCCTCATCAGCAGGATCGACAAGCATTGGGGCGAACTAACTTTTCTGCAGGCCGACCTTCATCATGGACACCACGTGCATCTTCTACTTCAACTGCACCAGCACCTCCATCCGGTGCCACCTCCAGCCGTGATACAAGAAAACAGGCACAACCACCATTATCTGCCAAGAGCGCACCTGCGGGGCCTGCACAGCGTTCTTCTTCTTCCATGGCATCAACAGGGCACACAAGTGATATTATTTGTCGTCGTTGTAAGGGAGGAGGTCATTATGCGAGGGAATGCAAATCTCCGCGTGTGATGATTGCTACCGCGGATGGTGGATATGAGTCCGCTAGTGACTATGATGAGGAGACATTGGCTCTTATTACACGTGAAGAACATGGTGGAGATGATTCTGATCATGAGACGCAATACATGGCTCCTGAAGACGCTGACATGTATGAATGTTTAGTTGCTCAACGTGTTTTGAGTGTGCAGGTCACACAAGCTGAGCAAAATCAGAGGCACAATTTGTTCCATACCAAGGGAGTTGTGAAGGAACGTTCTGTGCGCGTCATAATAGACGAAGGGAGCTGCAACAACTTGGCTAGCATGGAGATGGTGGAGAAGCTTTCTCTCACCACAAAACCACATCCACATCCTTACTACATCCAATGGTTCAACAACAGCGGCAAGGTTAAGGTAACACGTACTGTTCGTGTGCATTTTAGTATCTCTACATATGCTGATTATGTTGATTGTGATGTGGTACCTATGCAAGCATGTTCCTTATTACTTGGTAGACCATGGCAATTTGATAAAAATTCTGTACACCATGGTAGAAACAATCACTATACTCTTGTTCATAAGGATAAAAATATTACTTTGCTTCCTATGACTCCTGATTCCATTTTGAAAGATGATATTAATAGAGCTAATAAAGCAAAACAGGAGAAGAATAAGAGTGAAAATCAGATTGTGGCAAAAGAATTTGAGCAACAAATGAAGCCTAATAATAAACCATCTAGTGTTGCTTCTGAAATTAAATTGAAAAGTGCATGTTTATTTGCCACCAAATCTGATATTGATGAGCTAGATTTCAGCAAATCTGTTTGCTATACTTTTGTGTGCAAAGAGGCATTATTTTCATTCGAGGACGTGCCTTCCTCTTTGCCTCCTGCTGTCACTAACATTTTGCAGGAGTTCGCTGACGTATTTCCACAAGACGTGCCACCGGGATTACCGCCTATTCGAGGGATTGAGCATCAGATTGACTTAATTCCCGGTGCTTCACTGCCAAACCGTGCACCATACCGTACCAATCCAGAGGAGACGAAGGAGATTATGCGTCAAGTACAAGAGCTTCTCGACAAAGGTTATATACGCGAATCCCTTAGTCCTTGTGCTGTTCCTATTATTCTAGTGCCGAAAAAGGATGGTACATCACGTATGTGTGTTGATTGTAGAGGCATTAATAATATTACTATTCGTTATCGTCATCCTATTCCTAGGCTAGATGATATGCTTGATGAATTGAGTGGCTCTACAATATTCTCCAAAGTTGATTTGCGTAGTGGATACCATCAAATTCGTATGAAATTGGGACATGAATGGAAAACAGCATTTAAAACTAAGTTTGGATTATATGAGTGGTTAGTCATGCCTTTTGGGTTAACTAATGCGCCTAGTACTTTCATGAGACTAATGAACGAAGTTTTACGTGCTTTCATTGGACGATTTGTGGTAGTCTATTTTGATGATATACTGATTTATAGCAGATCTTTGGAAGAACATTTGGAACATTTACGTGCTGTTTTTATTGCTCTACGTGATGCACGTTTGTTTGGTAACCTTGGGAAGTGCACCTTTTGCACCGACCGAGTATCTTTTCTTGGCTATGTTGTTACTCCACAGGGAATTGAAGTTGACAAAGCCAAGATTGAAGCTATTGAGAGTTGGCCGCAGCCCAAAACGGTCACACAAGTGAGGAGTTTTCTTGGCCTCTGATAGAGGCGAGGGTGTCCCGATCTTTCGATGAGATGATAACTATCGATTTGGTGAAGATGACTTTGACGATCCGACTACAAACGTGCACGACGTTGCGCCTTAGCAATCGCTAAACCAACTCCGAGAGGTTATTGACCACGCCGGTGCACGATCAACCTGACCACGAAGGTCTATTCCTGCAAGCAATCGAAGAACGAGCAAGAATATGATAAAAGCAATCTGAATATTGCAAATATGTATGAAGTATTGATAAAGGTGGGGATCCGAAAGCGGTCTTGGTCTGGTCGTTGGACACAAACGAAGTACACGAAGTTGCGTTGGCTAACTTTTAACTAAACAAATCCCAAAGTCTAAACGATGCCCTAAGGGCTGTATATATGGAGGAAGAGGGGGAGAATTTCGTGGCCCTTGGTGGAGGGGTCCGAAATCAACCCTATCTCTTGTTTCCCCACACATACGGACTCTAAAAATAGCCTATACTTATGTATTTCGAAATTACATGGGCCTGGCCCAATAATAAGGTGACGCAGCACCTAAAATAGCCTCGGGACGAAATTTATGAAGTGGCATCTTGTATATTTCGTCCAAGGCTTCATGCACCCATTATGGTGGCTTCAAAGTTCTGAAATCATCACTTGTAACTCCGTTCTTGTTCCCCTTGCGCATGCCATCATCTCCATGCTTGTTCTTGCTCCAATGTTCATCCTTCTCCAAGCTAGGCCCTTCATTTGTAAGCAAAACAAATGTATCCAATTTAGGCAGCATCATATTCTCATGAACATTAGAATCATTACCAAGAAACGAAAGTACCTGGTAATTTAGTTGGCATGCACGAGCTCTAGTAATTGGTCCAGTATGTATAGCAGCAGGGGCTGTGGGTGTAACAATTGTATTGATGTCCTCATCAACTGGGCTCCACTACTGACCAACTAGAAAGAAACAACACAAAGGACAAGATCTTCATCGAGCTCCTCCTGAGCTTGGTTGCGTCATCTGCACGGACTCGTCGGCACCTGCAAGCTGGTTTTGGAAGTATCTGTGAGCCACGGGGACTCAGCAATCTCACACCCTCGCGATCAAGACTATTTAAGCTTATGGGTAAGGTAAAGGTATGAGATGGAGCTGCAGCAAGCGACTAGCATATATGGTGGCTAACATACGCAAATGAGAGCGAGAAGAGAAGGCAAAGCACGGTCGATAGAAGTATGATCAAGAAGTGATCCTAGAACAACCTACGTCAAGCATAACTCCAACACCGTGTTCACTTCCCGGACTCCGCCGGAAAGAGACCATCATTGTTACACACGCGGTTGATGCATTTTAATTAAGTTAAGGTTCAAATTATCTACAACCGGACATTAACAAATTCCCATCTGCCCATAACCGCGGGCACGGCTTTCGAAAGTTCAAATCCCTACAGGGGTGTCCCAACTTAGCCCATCACAAGCTCTCACGGTCAACGAAGGAATAGACCTCCTCCCGAGACATTCCGATCAGACTCGGTATCCCGGTTCTACAAGACATTTTGACAGGGTAAAACTAAACCAGCAACACCGCCCGAATGTGCCGACAAATCCCGATAGGAGCTGCACATATCTCTTTCTCAGGGCACACTCAGATGAGCCAGACATCGGGTAGGCCAGCCCAGAGTTGCCCCTGGTAGCCCCAGACATTGCTCAGTTGGACCAACACTCAGAGGAGCACTGGCCCGGGGGGGTAAAATAATGATGACCCTCAGGAGCGCGACTCCCAAGGGAAAAGAAAAGGCTAGGTGGCAAATGGTAAAACCAATGTTGGGCATTAATGGAAGAGCTTTACTTAAGGCGAACTGTCAAGGGGTTCCCATTATTACCCAACCGCGTAAGGAACGCAAAATCCGGGAACATAACACCGATATGACGGAAACTAGGGCGGCAAGAGTGGAACAAAACACCAGGCATAAGGCCGAGCCTTCCACCCTTTACCAAGTATATAGATGCATTAATTAAATAAGATATATTGTGATATCCCAACAAGTAAACATGTTCCAACAAGGAACAGCATCTCCATGTTCCAACAAGGAACAAACTTCAATCTTCACCTGCAACTAACAACGCTATAAGAGGGGCTGAGCAAAGCGGTAACATAGCCAAACAATGGTTTGCTAGGACAAGGTGGGTTAGAGGCTTGGCTTAACAAAATGGGAGGCATGATAAGCAAGTGGTAGGTATCGCAGCATAGGCATAGCAAAAGAGCGAGCAACTAAGCAAGCAAAGATAGAAGTGATTTTGAGGGTATGATCATCTTGCCTAAAATCCCGCAAGGAAGAAGAACGAGTCCACGAAGAAGACAAACGGACATAGACGAACGGGTCCTCACAAACGCGACGTTATCGGAACCAACCCGAAGAATCCAACACCGGAAAAGAAGCACACAACATAGTAAACAACCAACACATGAACATGGTATGATATGCGGAATGCGGTATGCGATGCATATGCATGATTTGCAAAGGAATGAATGAACCTGGACTCAACTTGGGAATCCAAGTGTGCCACTGGAAAGGTGAGGTGATTTCGGTTGAAATCGATATAAAGATCACCGAAATCGGAGTTACTGTTTGGAAATGGCAAGCAATTCAAATATGGCACCGGTCTGCGATATACAGCAAGTAGCCATCTAAATGCAACGAGATGAACATGCTATAGCACTCAAACATGGCAACAAAATACATGGCAGGGATCCATTCATGAAGCTTAACAAAAGTCTAGCACTGAGCTACGGCCAATTCATTCATTAACAGGTTCAAACAAGCATGGCAAAAATGCATATGGTAAACAGATCTCAGACTTAGTGAAATTAACACTTGTCTAGAATTTCAGATCAGATAGCACTCTTCGGAGCATGAAAACTATAGGCTACATGACCTGAACATGGAAAAGTAAAGCATGGCATGAAGCTACTCAAAGAGCTTAACAAAAGTCCCTTAGTGACCTTCAGCCAAAAGGGATCAGAAAATACAATTGCAAGCATGCGAACATGGCAAAAACATAATCAGGTTACAGACTTAGAGAAAACTGGAGCATGCAAATCAGATATCAAGTAGGCATGTTTACGAGCTCGATGCACTCACTACAAAGCAAATCATGACAAGCTAAGCATACACCCATCAAGAATACACAAAATTCAAGCTAGACATGGCAAGAACAATAGCATAGCATGCACGGATCAACTACAACATCCCCGGCAAAATTGCTAACAAGTAGACAATCTGCCCAAATTCACGAAATAGCAAAAGTAGAGCTCGATTGACTCAAGCTAGGGTGCTCCATAATTGCAAACAAAGACATGGATGGATAGAGCACTACAAGATTAACAAATCATCCTTATTGATCATCCTCAAAAGAGGCACGGATCACTAGGAAACCACATGAACATATGGCATAATGAGATAAACAGGTCAAGGACTTAGTGGAAATGCTAAGTCCCTGAAATCAGCATTAACAAGTGCCTCACTTTGCAAGCTTGTGCTAGTCACCACACACATCACAAAAATACATGGGTTGAACCTCTGGAAAAATGGCAAAACCCTTAGCAAAACATATGTAGAGCTCATGGGCATATCATGCACACAATAATCATGACAAAAATGACAAATATCTAATTGGAGCAGCGGATCTGACAATTATCTCAAGTAGCACTCTTCTAACAGCATTTCGGGCATCAAGATGAACTCAAATGAAAATGATGCACTGAGATGAAATGATGTACTCTCTGAGGCGAACATTTTGATATGCTATATGCATGAATCAGAGCTACAGATGCAAAGTTACGACACGTCAAAGTAAGCAACAATAACTAGGGTTAGAGGAGAAAGTCAACCGCGAGGTGGATCTAGATCTGGATCCAGATCGGGCGCGGAATCCGAGGACGGACGGAGTGCACTGTAGCTCGTCGGAGTTCGCGAGGGAAGTCGCCGGAGAAGTGGGGACGGCCGGATCCGGGGCCGGGCGACGACGGCGAGGGTGGCACGTGCCGGCGAGGCGGCGAGGAAGACGGCGCCAGCGGCGAGTGACAGCGACGGCGGCCGGCGAGCGGGCGACGGCGGCGCAGCTCCGGCGGACGGCCGGCGGGTGCGGGCTCGGCGGCGCGGCGCCGGCGAGAGGAGCACGCGGCGGCGGCGGCCTCGGGCGTGGGCTCGGGCGCCTCGGCGTA
>NC_041386.1:282275286-282281616 GCF_002162155.2 Triticum dicoccoides | reverse complement strand
CCGGGCGGGTCTGCGATGGGCCGCGGTGGGCCGCGCGGTGGCGGAGGCGCGGGGCAGGTGACATGGTGCGCAGGGGTTGGAGGAGAGCGGCGGCGGGGCGACGTGGCGGCGTCTTATTCGCCGGAGCGAGGTGGCTGGCAGCGGTGGACATGTCCGGTGCAGTGCGGACATGTCCGGCGGCGCGATGAGGAGGGAGATTAGGGTTTCGTCCGCGAAAATGAACGGGGTGCACATATTTATAGGTAGAGGGAGCTAGGAGAGTCCAAATGAGGTGCGGTTTTCGGCCACGCGATCGTGATCGAACGACCGAGATGATGGAGGAGGTTTAAGTGGGTTTTGGGCCACTTTGGAAGAGTGTTGGACTGCAACACACACGAGGCCTTTTCGGTCCCTCGGTTAACCGTTGGAGCATCAAACGAAGTCCAAATGGTACGAAACTTGACAGGCGGTCTACCGGTAGTAAACCAAGACCGCTTGGCAAGTCTCGGTACAATCCGGAAATGTTTAACCCCCACACATGAGAAGAAGGTAGAAATGACCACCGGAGGAGAACGGAGCGCCGGATTGCAAAACGGACAACGGGAAAAATGCTCGGATGCATGAGACGAACACGTATGCAAATGAATGCGCATGATGACATGATATGCAATGCAAGACATGCAAGCAATGACAACGCAACAACAGCGAATAACTGGACGACCCCTGGCACATCGGTCTCAGGGCGTTACAGATAGAGTACCCGGAGTGCGCCGCTTGCTACTTCGAATCGCTAGGTTTCGCAGATCATCAGCAAGGCAAGTAACACTTTGATCATACCTCCTACTACCCAGTTTTATTGCATTAGATCAATCCTCAAACAATTGCATGATTAGGATCTAATTAAATTGTGGGTTTTGGGAAGTAGATGAGGTAGTACCTATTACCTGTTTTATTATCAAACCTTTGGGAGTTACTTCTACGTTTGCTTATATTGACATGCTATGCTAGTAGACATGGATTGGGTGAGTGTATCCATGATAGATGTGAGATTGTTAAATTAATGGTTTATTTAAGGTGGCAACTTAAACACACATCTGGGTGGATTGAGGCACCTGGGTATTTCAGCGATTGCCTGTTTTTCTTTATGGACCGCCACCCAGGCTCAAAGGGATCATGAGATTATTCATACTAGAAACTTCCGTGTGCAGCCACAAGCTACTATGGGCTCTAGCATAGTTGAGTAAGTCGTGCGAACTCTTACAGTGGTAGACTAGCAGATGTAGGGGAAAGTAGGTGTAACGGTCTACCCGTTCGTAAGGTGCTAGCGCTTCTGAAAGACTATGTCTCAGTCATCCGTTTCTCAAACACCATGTAGTGCGAGAATCCCAACGGAGGAGATCGAGTCTTGTGGGGGAAAATGCGCAAACCTCTGCAGAGTGTATAAACTAATCATGGTTAGCCGTGTCCCCGGTTATGGACAACTTGAGTATCTAGTACTTGGATTATCATGTGAATCTCAACATGTTACTCCAATTAATATTGTTGGGTTTTAAAGATGATGCTTAATTGGGATTGAGAGGGTGTCTACACTCTTAATGTTAACAACTACCATGATAGTTAAATAAAATTTATTCCTTTGAAGTAGGGGAAAATTGGCTTTACGCAAAACTGTAACCATAGAGCTTTCCACCAGCCAAATATGCATGTAGTATAGTCTTATTCTTCCATTACTCTCTACTAGTAAATGTGCACGTGCAACGCACGTTATATCTGAGGATTTTTTTCATTAGGAAGCGCGTATTCAATCGAAACAAACTAAATCCCCTCTTAAATCTGACCACAACTCACGTGTTAAATTGCACAAAATTCAGTACACAATGGGTAATTGGGCGTACACAAAAGTCCAGTCACATATCTCTGGTGATGCTACTCCTTTAATTCTTCTATCGAAAAAACTACCATATGCCCTAGGATAACCACCATGTGCGCATCCATGTGACAATAACTTGTACCTTTCACCTGACATGATTCTTAGTTGGTTGTGCCTCCTCTAATTCTCTAAAAGATATAAAAAATACAATGTCATGTATAAAGCTACAATAATCAGACAATGAAGTTGCGAACTAAAAGCTATCTAACTTGATTACAACTCAAAACTACTCCCTCCGTTCCTAAATATAAGTCTTTTTAGAAATTTCAATATGGACTACATACGGATGTATATAGACTTATTTTAGAGTGTAGATTCACTCATTTTGCTCCGTACATAGTCCATATATGAATCTCTAAGAAGACTTATATTTGGCCCCAAGAATGGTAACGGGAATGGAGGAAGCAACGGCCAGAACCGTACCAACCCATCAACATCAGCCAAGAGAGACTTGAGCCAAGTCACTTGCTTGAAGTGCCAGAAGACCGGACATTACGCCAATGAATGTCCTGAATCCCAGAATGGAAATGGCAATGGAAGCTCTGGGAAGAAGCCGAACCCTTTCAACAGGGGACAGGTGAACCACGTAAACGTGGAGGAGGTTGAAGAGCAGCCGGATAAAGTAATCGGTAAGTTTTTGGTTAAGTCTTTTACTGCAATCATTCTTTTTGATACCGGTGCATCGCATTCATACATATTAAGGGGATTTGTGGATAAGTATAACCTGCCCACCAAGGTTCTTAGAACACCTATGCTAGTAAGCTCACCAGGAGCAAAGTATATGGCCAGCCGAGGATGTTTTCAAGTGCCATTGAGTATAGGTAGGCATGTCTTTCCCTCGGATTTGATCATTTTGGAATCTCAAGGTTTGGATGTAATTCCGGGTATGGATTGGCTATCGATGTATGGAGAAAATCGATTGCGCCAGTAAGTCGATTTTGCTTACCACCCCAGAAAGAAGAAGGATCAAGTATGTATCCCGACATGTGCCTAAGAGGACTCAAGTAAATTCCCTAACGGGAGTTGTACAGGAGGAAGTACCGGTGGTAAAGGATTTTCCAGATGTATTTCCAGAGGAGTTGTCAGGCATGCCACCGGATAGATACATTGAGTTTTTGATTGAGCTTTTGCCAGGCACAGGGCCAATATCTAAGAGACCATACAGGATGCCAGTAAAGGATTTGGAGGAGATTAAGAAGCAGATTAAAGAGTTACTGGATAAATGTTATATTCGCCCAAGTTCGTCGCCTTGGGGATCGCCAATACTTCTAGTTGAGAAAAAGGATAGATCATTAAGGATGGTTGTTGATTATCAAGGATTGAATAAAGTAACAATCAAGAACAAGTACCCACTACTGATGATCAATGATCTGTTTGATCGATTGCAAGGAGCTAAGGTATTTTCCAAGATCGATCTGCGATCAGGATACCATCAGTTGAAGATTCGAGAACAGGATATACCTAAGACGGCTTTTACCACCAGGTATGGGTTGTACGAGTATACCGTTATGTCATTTGGTCTGACTAACGCACCTGCCTATTTTATGAACATGATGAACAGAGTGTTTATGGAGTTTTTGGATAAGTTCGTCGTAGTGTTCATTTGTGATATTCTGGTTTACTCGAAGAATGAAGAGGAGCATAAGGAGCATTTGTGTTTGGTACTTGAGAAGCTCAGAGAACATCAGTTATATGCCAAGTTTAGCAAATGTGAGTTTTGGTTGAAGGAAGTTGGATTCCTCGGACACATTATATCCGGAGAAGGTATAGTAGTAGATCCCACCAAGATTGACACTGTGACAAATTGGGAAGCACCAACAACAGTTGGAAAGATCCGGAGTTTTCTTGGACTTGCAGGATACTACCAGAGATTCATTGAAAATTTCTCGAAGATTGCGAAGCCTATGACAGAGTTGTTGAAGAAGGATACCAAGTTCATATGGACTGGGGAATGTGAGGCCAGTTTCGAGGAGTTGAAGAAACATTTGGTTACCTCACTAGTGTTGATTTTGCCGGATCAGAACAAGGATTATGAGGTGTATTGCGATGCTTCACGTCGAGGACTTGGAGCAGTGCTTATGCAGGAGGGAAGAGTTGTTTCATATGCCTCACGACATCTTAAGCCTCATGAGTTGAATTATGCCACGCATGATTTGGAATTAGCAGTCGTAGTGCACGCCTTGAAGACTTGGAGACATTTTCTCATTGGAAACCATTGTGAGGTGTACACGGATCACAAGAGTTTGAAGTATATTTTCACACAGAAGGAGTTGAATCTTAGGCAAAGGAGATGGTTGGAGCTCATCAAGGATTATGATATGAGATTGCATTATCATCCCGGAAAGGCTAACGTAGTAGCCGATGCGCTGAGCCGTAAAAGCCATGTCAACACACTAATGACGGGAGATTTACCGAAGGAGTTAGCCGAGGACCTTCATGAGCTATGTTTGGAGATAGTTCCGAGAGGCTATGTAGCAACATTGGAGATTCAGTCTACTTTGATGGATAAGATCAGAGATGCTTAGAAGACTGACAAGGAGGTTGCCTCTATAAAGGAGAAGATGAGCAAAGGAAAAGTTAAAGGATTTCATGAGGATGAGCACGATACCCTATGGTTTGAAGACCGTGTTTATGTAACTAACGACCCGGAGATCAGGAAGTTAATTCTGCAGGAAGTTCATGATTCACCATATTTGATTCACCCAGGAAATACCAAGATGTATTTGGATTTGAAGGATACTTTCTGGTGGACCGGAATGAAGAAGGATATTGCGGAGTATGTAGCAGTTTGTGATGTATGTCAGAGAGTAAAGGCAGAGCATCAGAAGCCAGCAGGATTGTTACAGCTAGAGGAACCCAGTTTACCTCAAAGTTCTGGAATCAGTTGCATAAAAATTTGGGTACCAGGCTAGAGTTCAGTACAGCTTTTCATCCGCAGACAGATGGACAGACCAAGAGAGTCAACCAGATTCTGGAGGATATGCTGAGAGTTTGTGCGCTAGGTTACGGATCTAGTTGGGACGACAACTTGCCATATGCAGAGTTCTCTTACAACAACAGTTATCAATCCAGTTTGAAGATGGCCCCTTTTGAAGCCTTGTACGGAAGGAGGTGCAGGACCCCATTGTCGTGGGATGAAGTTGGAGACCGCCAGTTGTTTGGACCAGATTTGATTAAGGAGTCCGAACAGAAGGTGAAATTGATTCGCGATAGGCTCAAGGTAGCCCAGTCGAGACAGAAGAGCTATGCATATTCTAAACGCAAGGAGACAGTTTATGAAGTCGGAGACCGAGTTTATCTTCGAGTATCTCCACTTCGAGGAGTTAAGCGTTTTGGAGTTAAGCGAAAGTTAGCGCCATGTTTTGTAGGACCATACAAGGTTTTGAAGCGTATGGGAGAAGTAGCCTACAAGTTGGAATTGCCCGAAGGATTGTCAGGAGTTCACGATGTATTCCACGTTTCCCAGTTGAAGAAGTGCCACGCAGAGATGACTGATATACCGCTGAGAGATACAGTGCCGCTGGAAGCTATTCAGTTGGACAGTGATTTGACCTATGAGGAGAAACCAGTCAAGATTCTTGAGTATGCCACCCGAGTCACCAGCAGCAAGGTTATTAAGTTTTGCAAAATTCAGTGGAACCACCACACCGAGGATGAAGCCACCTGGGAGCGAGAGGAAGAACTACTGAAGAACCACCCTCACCTATTTCTAGCCAACCCGAATCTCGAGGGCGAGATTCATCTTAAGGGGTAGGTTTGTAACATCCCAAATTTTTTATTTGAAATGTTATACATTAGATCATCACTGCATATCATATTTTATTTGCTTTTGGTTTGATCCTAGAAATTCTACGCAACTCAAGGACCCTCGGAGAGAGTTGAGGATTTTGTTATTTTCATATTTGAGTTTTCTCAAATTTTGAAAATAGGATCATTTGATTTTATTTATTTATCTTCAATTATCTTTATCATAGAAATATGAAAGAGGGAATAAAATGACTTTCCCAAAATAAAAATAAAAAATTGAGGATTTAATAATAAAATCAAATAAGAGTTTATTTTGGAGTTATTTGCTATTTTATTTGAATTTAGGAAAAATGCGCATTTTTGAAAATTGCATTTAGGCCCCAAATAAATGTTCATCCAGTTCGGCTTGATTTTATAAGTCGGGGAAAATTTATTTCGGAATTTTTGGAGTTCATTTAGTATTTCTTTTATTTATTTTTCTGCGTGAAATTATTTAAAAAACGTGTAACCGACTTTGGGCCGTGTTCGGCCAGGACCCTGTCCGGCCGGGCCTTTAAAAGGCGCCGCCCCGAGCCCGTTAAGGCCCAAGCCGCGCCGCGCCCTAACCCTAGCCCGCCGCCGCCGTCGCGTGCCATCGGACCCCGCCGCCCACGCCGCCGCATCGCCGCGCCATC
>NC_041386.1:282269262-282274621 GCF_002162155.2 Triticum dicoccoides | reverse complement strand
GCCGCGCCATCGCACGCCGCCCTGCCGCCGCAGCCGCCCTGCGCCGCCCGACGCCGCCGCCGCCGCCGCATGCCGGAGCCGCCGCCGCCGCACGCCGGAGCCGCCGGCCCGCGCCGCCCGACGCCGCCGCCGCCGCCGGACCCCGTCGCCGCCGCTTGCTACTTCGAATCGCTAGGTTTCGCGGATGATCAGCAAAGGCAAGTAACACTTTGATCATACCTCCTACTACCCAGTTTTATTGAATTAGATCAATCCTCAAATAATTGCATGATTAGGATCTAATTAAATTGTGGGTTTTGGGAAGTAGATGGGGTAGTACCTATTACCTGTTTTATTATCAAACCTTTGGAAGTTACTTCTACGTTTGCTTATATTGACATGCTATGCTAGTAGACGTGGATTGGGTGAGTGTATCCATGACAGATGTGAGATTGTTAAATTAATGGTTTATTTAAGGTGGCAACTTAAACACACATCTGGGTGGATTGAGGCACCTGGGTATTCCAGCGATTGCCTGTTTTTCTTTATGGACCGCCGCCCAGGCTCAAAGGGATCATGAGATTATTCATACTAAAAACTTCCGTGTGCAGCCACAAGCTACTATGGGCTCTAGCATAGTTGAGTAAGTCGTGCGAACTGTTACAATGGTAGACTAGCAGATGTAGGGGAAAGTAGGTGTAACGGTCTACCCGTTCGTAAGGTGCTAGCGCTTCTGAAAGACTATGTCTCGGTCATCCGTTTCTCAAACACCATGTAGTGCAAGAATCCCAACGGAGGAGATCGAGTCTTGTGGGAAAAAGTGCGCAAACCTCTGCAGAGTGTATAAACTAATCATGGTTAGCCGTGTCTCCGGTTATAGACAACTTGAGTATCTAGTACTTGGATTATCATGTGAATCTCATCATGTTACTCTAATTAATATTGTTGGGTTTTAAAGATGATGCTTAATTGGGATTGAGAGGGTGTCTACACTCTCAATGTTTAACAACCTCCATGATAATTAAATAAAATTTATTCTTTTGCAGTAGGGAAAAATTGGCTTTACGCAAAACTGTAACCATAGAGCTTTCCACCAGCCAAATATGCATATAGTATAGTCTTATTCTTCCATTACTCTCTATGTGTTACTTTGCCAGCATATTCCATGTGCTGACCCGTTTCGGGCTGCAACGTTCATGTTGCAGACTTTTCAGACGACGAGTAAGGTGCTTTTAGCTCGTGGTTCTATACTCAGTGATGCCGTTGGAATTGATGGACTCACTTATCTTCCAAGCCTTCCACTCTTATCGTTATTAGATGGCCTTAAGCCATATTTATTGTAATAAGTTCTCTTTTGAGACATTCGATGTACTAAGTGTGTGATTGCTACTCTGTTATAAATCCTTCAAGTATTGTGCGTGTCAGCATTACTGATCCAGGGATGACACTGAAGCACAGAGATCAGACCGTTTGAGGTCTGGTCGCTACAGTGGCGGCGACCTTGGCTGGTGGATCGACGTCGGGTCTGCGGTAACCGGTGCTCGTTGGTGCTGGCCGTTCTTCCTCAGCCGCGGGGGCGGCGAGGTGGCGACAGGTGGTGGCTGTGGTGCGAGCATCTCGGCGGCGCCCGATCCAGATCTGAAGTCCTCCGTCTACTTCAACTAGGGCTGCCTCTGATGGTCCTGCTTTGGGCGGCCTTTGTCGCCGGAGTTGTACCTATTTGGCGGCTGGAGATGGGAGGTGGCTCCGGAGAAATCCGAGGCCAGCAGTGTTGGCCACGATGGCGGCGACGCCCGAGGGCACCGTACCCTTTTTGTAGGCGCCGTCCAGGCTGCCTCCTTCCCTCTTCCTTCCACCCAGCTCGTATGCCGGGTGAAAACCCAAATCCTTCCGGATCGAGCGACAGCGGCGCTCCGGGCGTCGTTACCCTCTTGGGGGTGTCGTTCGTGGTGAGCTTGGGGTGGATGTGATGCTTTGGTTGCTTGGCGGCGGTTAGTAGTGTGGTCGGAGTTCGTCTGGTGGAGGTGCGTTGGCGCTCTGCCGCCTACGTGCTCAGCCTCGGAGTCCTTCTTCCACGGTGCTTGGTCTTCAGCAGCCCTGTCAGACTCGGTGGAGCGGTGCTTCATCCTACTCATTGATGGTGACGTATCTTGGCGGCGTGGCGCAGTGAAGATTCGGCGTTCGATGTGTGGCGATGGACTCGCGCAGGAGGACGAAGCTGTCTGGTGTCGTGGTGACGTCGATGGCTGAGTGGCCAGACAAGGTAAAAGCCTCAATATTTGCTCTGAAGACGGACCTGTGGAAGATGGCGGCGACGACACACGAGTGTGTCGGACCGGTTTGTACCCTAGGCCCGGTATGTGGCTCGGCTGGGGCTTCCGGCTTTTGATGTTAGGCTTAGGTGAGTGGTCTGGGTAGTGGCCCAGCTAGCACCCCTTCATCATTTTGATGTTAGGCTTGGATGAGTGGTCTGGATAGTGGCCTAGCTAGCACGCCTTCATCATTTGGATAGAAGTAGCGGTAAATGTTGCCGATGGCGGATTCAGGCATATTGTTGTAATACTTTGTAAGGTCCTCGAAAATAATTAATAAAGTGACCGCATACATCTCTCAAATGCAGAGGCCGGGGGTCATCCTCCTTTTCTTAAAAAAATCTAATTAACTTCCACTTACTTTTCACTTTGTCCTGTTCTTCCTAAATTGCTATGTGTATTCAGTTTTAGCATAGCTCCAGATTAGTCTCTGGTCAACGAAGCTGAACAATCTATCCGAAAAGCTTTTTGTGAGGGCTTCGGTTGTGAGATTTTCTATGTTGTGGAAATTATGGAGGAGACCACCGGGTTTCTTTTTTTGCAAACACTAATGAAAGAACTAGTTCTGTTGGGAGTCATCGCTCAGAATCCTGATGCTCTGTTTCCTCGTATATGTTCTGCAGTTGAACTATTATATATAGCCAAAGCAATCTCACACAAATTTAATGCCACCTGAGTTTTGATGCATACAAAACAAATCAAATGAGGGAGGCCTTTCATTTTTGCTAGACACCCGATACTCAATCCAATATGATTATTAATAGATCTAGCAAGGGAAATTCCTACAATATAGGAACAGAACGTCCTACAAAAAGTTGGGAACGCCTCGGTTACCGTTGTAAGATTACAGCATCACCGTTTGTTTTTTATAGTGTTTTTTTTGATGTGCCAACTGATTCCTCGCATGTATTTTGTAACTTACTGATATGCATGTTGTAAGATTACAGTCGTTTCTTTTATTTACGGTGGGATACCGGTTCTTTCTCCCACCCTCACTGTAATTTTACCTCAACTTCTTTGTTTCATAGGTTTTTAAGTTGCACGCGCACACATGGACTGGGGTGAGGAATAAGAATTCCTCCTTTTTAGCATCAATGCATTGTAATGTTATGTTTCATAAATTTTGTCTTATTTCAGATATAAAAGGAAAACGTAAGAAAATATGTAATCACCGTAAAAAATATTTTGTTACATAAAATTACAAACGTAAAAATAATGTAAAATATATATAAAATGCAACTTTCTGGTCTTATAGCATATAATTTCATTTTCTTATGCCAAATTTTATGAAGTGAATCAATATGAATGTAACTATTTGTATTTTAAATTTAATTTATTTATAAAACGATCATAAATTACCTCAAGTGAAGAATAAATTATTCTACACCTAGGATGATGAATAGTATATATATTTATATTACTATATTCTTTTTATTATACAAGTTCGTATGGTGTACAAAACCCTAAATCCACCTGTAAATTTACATACAAAATCTAATAGAATGGTGTACAAAATATAATAATTATAAAATTATTTTTTACTACACAAGTTCATAATTTACTACTCCCTTCGTCCCGAAACATAAGACGTTTTTTGAGTATCAAAAAAAGGTCTTATATTAAGGGACGGAAGGAGTACTTTCTAGATAAATTAGTATTATTTTTCGGACTACATTACTATATTTTGTGTGGAGCACTAGTAGGGTGTAGAATAAACCATTCTCTGGGTAAGAGTTTTGCTTAGTGTGAACTTAGGTCTACACTAAGAATACTACCAAAACTTCACACGTAAATAGAATGGTTGACCAAGTTTGATATTCCAAAACTGCAGAATATTCAAATTCACTTAGCATGCAACCTTTATATTTTCGCTGGCAAGTCCGATAAAGCAAACCATTTTTGCACCTGACAGAGCAGATTTCCATCAATGCCTCGCATTGACAAAAAAATGATGGATGAGAATTTATTGACTGTTATTTCATTGTAGGGCGGAGATGATAAACAAAAGAGGGTAGCAGTATTGTAGAGTTACAAAACTCAATAAACTAGGTACACACACTTAATGGTGGTAATACGGAGATGGTTGGCCGGTTCCAGGGGCACCACTTGCCGGTCTCTGCTGATTTCCATGATGAGCAGGTGGCATTTGGTGTGAAGGATGCATCTCATGAGGTGGCGGTGGCGGAGGGGCGGAGAAGCCCCCTGATGTCGCCGTGTACTGCTGTGGTGGAGGAGATGAGTACATATGGCCTGGATACTGGCCTGGAGCTGGTGGGTACCCTGAGTTGCCGGGATTCCAATTCGGCACTTGTCCGTTGGTGTTCTGGTTTTGAGCAGCTACACCTGGTGGTCCGTATGGTCCAGCTGCTTGAGAATTACCTTGCCATCCTGCAGTTGTAGGTGGTACACCGGCTGGCTGTGGTGCTGCTTGGTGTGCTCCTTCTGGGATTGTGTAATCCTTGCTCTTGTCACTATGAGCCTGAATGACAGAGAGACAGAGAGTGATGTTTTTCATATGGCAAGACAAATCAAAGTGAGTTTGTGTTCTTTTAAAACGTGGAGTTTGTGTTACAGGTGACGAGGCAAACCAAAGTGGGTTCTACAAATGAAGCAAATCATATCCTCCAAATCGTTTTCATGTCCAAAACACACTAAACAAAATGAACCCATTATACCTTTACATTGAGATCAGTATGACGAGAGTATGACAGGTGAATCTTACAGTAGCCACCATCGTAGATGCAATGCCCTTCCAATGCTTCCTTCACAATTGTAGCAGTACTTGCATCTGAATGGTAAAGTGACCAAGAATCAGGTAACTAGAGGATACCCGCGCTTGCTGCGAGAATTGGTTGATGAAAAATTGGATTGATAACATAAGAACCAAAATTAAAAAAAACATGACTATATTTGATTATGTATAGTTGTAACAATATTTATTGAATAAATAGAATAATAGAATGGAAAACATTTTCCCATGCATGGTTGAATGTTGTGGTGGGTCTTTTTCCATGCATGATTGCATGTTAACGTGGGCTTTATCCAATTCACAGTTGTATGGTGAGGTG
>NC_041386.1:282250941-282268740 GCF_002162155.2 Triticum dicoccoides | reverse complement strand
GACTCCCATCTTTTTCAAATTAAAAAAGAAAGAATATTAGATAAGGACACAGTGGGGACTCGGGAGCCAGCCAACAGCGACCATGCCGGCACGCAACTCTCCTCCCGACGGCAACCACGTTCGAGCAGGTAACCTCGATGGTCGCTAGCAAGGAAGAACATCCTGAAGGAGGAAGATGGCAAGAGCATGAAAAAAAGGGTGGCCAATCGCTACCGCCAGTATACACCATCAATTGACATAACATAATTCAGAACAAATTAAATTACTGAATAAAAATCAAAAGGGTAAAGGATGTTGCTGACTATTTAATGCCAAAAATGATATATTCTCTGGCCCATACCAGGGTACTGAATTAGAGCTTGTGTTCCACCGTTCTTCTCAAAAATAGCAATTTTCTGGACTGTACCGAATGCAGAGAACACCTGAAATTTAATTAATCGTAATCAGCACACAATAAGCAAAGCAGAATCAAAGTCTTGAAGCCTATTTGAATAAGTATTTTCCCAATTTTACTTACAGTATGGAGAACATCCACTGATACAGCATACTGCATATTCTCAATTGATGCAAGAAGAACATTACCCTCAGCCTCCACCCTCCTTCCATCAGCACCAACAGCAGGCTGCCAAGTCATATCAAAGGGAAATCCATGCAAAAACAGCAGAGTTAGATAAAATGGTGAAACAAATGAAACTAAATTGTTAGAATGTTTCTGATCCCTTGCAGAAGAAATACCTGCAATGTACTATCTATAGCAGAGGAGTTGACTGGAAGGTAAGGGTTAGTGTAATCCCTGGAAAATAAAAACAAAAGGGAACATTTAACAGCGACGGACTGGGAAAAAAAAAGGTAACCTGATTGATAGAAAAAGAACTACTCCTAACAAGGGTAAGGAACAGGGATGAAAAAGGCTAGTCCAGTGACAGGTGTAGACTTGTAGCAGTATCCTCATACAATAGGTTCAACCATACAACATAAGTTCCAAGCAAATAGCCCCGGCGACCATAAAAACTGAAAGCCAAATGTTATTATAATGTAAGCCACACAATCTAGTTATCCATCGAATGTGAATCTCACCCACAAAAAGTGCATATGATGGCTGGGCTCCAGGCAGCTCGGTGTTTTTTTCCCAGCAAAAATACATTTTCTACATATTAAAAAAATCTGAAAAAAGTACACATAAAAAAGCATATATGTGTAGTATAATCGTACGAAATTCACCTCTACTCCTAAAGGGGGAGTTGGTAGCCTGGTACACCGTGTTTTTTTCATCCGGTTTTTTTCGTCCCACCTGCCACCACCCCCTCCCATTGGTTTTTATCTCTTTACAAAAGATTACAGAAGGAAAAAAAAACATCTGCCACTCCTCTCCCGGACGAGATCATTTGTCTAGGATTATATACGTCGACGCTGTCGCGCCGCCGTCGATTCCCAGGGACGCCACCGACCAACGACGCCGTCGTTGATCACCAGCACGCGGACATCGCAGATCCCCAGGATGTCACGGATCACCAGGACGTCGCCGTCGCTGCCGCCATCGCCGTGGATCCCCACACGCTGCCAGCGCCATGGATCCCCACGGACGATGCATAAGGCGGCGAACAGTGCAGGACATCATCATTGGAGAAGACCGTTCCAGCCTCTACGATATTTTTCTGTTCGAATTTGCTCTATTAGAGGTACATAGTTGTGACATCAAGAGCCAAATCACGTTTCGTCCATTCTCCCGGAACCTCACCATGCCATCTCCCAATCAACCCGACACCCTGCATGGCGCCGCTGCTACTTGCTCCTTCGATGGCTGCCTCCCATCCCTGGTCTGCCTTCTCCTCGTGGCCAGAGCCCTTGGGTGCCTCACCGGCGCCCCACCATTGACCTCCCGGCGCCCCATCACAACCCTCCCAACCGACGCATCCCCCCAAGCCCTCGCACCACCTCCTTCCCCAGCGCCCACATCGCTGCCCCTCCTCGCCACATCGCGGCCCGGCGGCCGTGAAAGCCCTCAAAAGGCTGGGCCTGGAGTACTGCTTCAAAGGGATCATCTGCTTCAACATCGCTGCCCCTCCTCGCCACATCGCGGCCCGGCGGCCGTGAAAGCCCTCAAGAGGCTGGGCCTGAAGTACTGCTTCAAGGGGATCATCTGCTTCGACACCCTAAACCCGCCGTCCTTGATGCTGCCGTGCGACCAAGCGCCCAAGATTTTCTACATTGCCGGCCACTTCACTAGGTCAGGCAGCGCCGACGACCTGCCCAGGTTCCGCGTCCTATGCAACCCCAACGTCGCCGCCATGGAGGCGGCTCTCAGGATCACCAACACCAACCCTTACAAGGCGGTAAGTCTTGACGGTTTCAATTACCAGAAGTTGCAACATTCAAATACTTACTTTCCAGCATTCCAGTTTTGTTGCACAACATTCAGGTAGGCAAGCGATTGGCCACCACACAGTGCTGGTAAGTCATCGCTTGACATGTAAACCCTTCACACAATAATGGATGCAACGGGTGCTGGCATCGTGGTATTCATTAGCTTAAAATCTTAGCCTGAGAAAGCTAACTTGATGTGGAGCATCCTATTGTCATCCCCATGGACCTACCTACACCGCCCCAAGTGCCAAATGGATCAATGACACGAGCACGTGCAAGAGCTCTCGAGACCGAGGTGACATCTCTCCTTAGTGATATTCTGTATGACCCACGTGAGACATGGCTACTACCTGGGATGCTATGTGTGATTAGGTATGAAGAACACCCTCTTGGAGATGCTCGTGAAGATGGACAAGTCCCCAAGTACACAGATGAAGAGGACCGACAAAAGGAACCGAAAGAAGCCTACAGGCACCGGACACCCGGCCCTTGATCCACAACAACAACAGCCCAACAGCCGAAGTGCTACAAGGCCGGACATCCGGCCTGGCCCCGGACATCTGGCACAACAGCCCCGGACATCCGACGCTAGCCCGGAAATCCGGCCCCTCCTATACAAAGAACACCCAAAGTCTGACCCCGCCAGCCTGGACATCCTGCCCCCATGCCCCGGACATCCGGCACCCCCTCGAACGCCCGAACATCCGGCCTCCTGCCTGCGTGCAGTGTATCTGGGCCGAGGCCTATATACCCCTTAGCCTCCTAGACTATATATACTCCTCTACCTACGTTTTAGGGTTAGCATTGTGATAGCTCATTTTGGAGATAGAGCTTTGCTCATCCACTTGTACCTATACTCCATTGGAGACCAAGGCCTCCTAGGAGAAGATTCCCCAAGTGGACTCAAGATCCCCTTGTGGGAAGATCCTTCGTGGATTCAAGACCTCCTTCCTTCAAGGATTGAGAAGACCTAGTTTCTTTGTATTCTCCCTTGTTATCCTTGGATCTTTGTGACCTCTCTATGTATGTGGATCTAGCGTATGTGTGATCGGATCTAGTTGATTTGTGTGTTTTCCTCTTGTGTGTTCTTCGTGTTTTTCGGGAATCCCCCTCCAAATCGTGAAAGATCGGCCATTAGGGTTCCACCCTACATCATAACTTAGCACAACGATTATGAATTATGTTCCTTACTCTGTTACAATTCAAAGAGAAGAATGTGTTGATTAAGATCCCTCATCGATGAGGACATAAATACCATTGTTACACCCACAGACCCTGCTACTATACATACTGGACCAATTACTAGAGCTCGCGCACGCCAACTGAATTATCAGGTACTTTCGTTTCTTGGTAACGATTCTAATGTTCATGAGAATATGATGTTGCCTAAATTGGATGCATTTGTTTTGCTTAGTGCGCAAGGGGATCAAGAACGGAGATACAAGTGATGATTTCAGGACTTTGAAGCCACCATAAGGAGTGCATGAAGCCTTGGACGAAATATACAAGATGTCACTTCATAAATTTCGTCCAGAGGCTATTCTAGGTGCTGCGTCACCTTATTATTGGGGCAGGCCCATATATTTTCGAAATACTTAAGTATAGGCTGTTTTTAGAGTCTGTATGTGTGGGGAAGCAAGAGTTAGGGTTGGTTTTGGACCCCTCCACCAAGGGCCACGAAATTCCCCCCTCTTCCTCCATATATACAGCCCTTAGGGCGTCGTTTAGACTTTGGGTTTTGTTTAGATTAAAAGTTCGCCATAGCTGCAACTTTGTGTACTTCGTTTGTGTCCAACGACCAGACCAAGACGTCACAGAACCCCGCCTACATTGATAAAGCTTTCCTCTTTTATTCGCAATATTCAGATTGCAATCTCAGTTTCTTACTTGTTCTTCGTTTGCTAGCAGGAAATAGACCCTCGTTGCCAGGTTGATCATGCTCCGGCGTGGTCAACAACCTTCGGAAGTTGGTTTAGCGATTGCTAAGGCGCGACGTATTCGCACGTTCGTAGTGGGATCGTCAAAGTCGACTCCCACAGAAAACGATATCTATCTTATTGAAACATCAGGACACCTCCGCCTCTATCAAGTGGTATCAGATTTACAGGTTGCTCAGTGAGATTTTACAGTTTTCCATAGTTTAGATTGAGTTTGTTATTCATACCTACAGTCCACGAAAAAACCACAAAAAAATTAGGGTTAGTTCATCATATCTAAACCAATCTGAGCCTTTGCATAATCTTTTTAGAGTTTTGCATTGTTGAATTTGCAGTTGCATCGTTGTGTCTAGTCGCCGCCGCCGCATCATCATCATCACCGCTTCCATATACCACCATCATCGTCACCGCTGCCATATACCACCATCTTCATCACCGCAGCCATATACCACCATCGTCATCGTCGCTGCCATATACCACATATCCACCATCATCATGATAATCCAAGTCTACCTCCATCACAGATTCGCCACCGGTCCGTGTTCCACCGCCCTACATATATTCGCCACCAGTTCGAGTTCCACCAGATTCATCTCCGCCACCAGTCCGAATCCAGTATTTGTTGCATTGCTTTCGAGTTCCAGATCACGCGATAATTCGAGTCATGACAGAGTAGAACTCCCGAGATTCCGTGCTACCCGCAATAGAAAAATAGTTCCAAACTAAAAAAAACAAGTCTGGAAAATTCTGGCTAGGTAGTTTTTAGACCATTTGTAAACTTTTTCAAAAAAAAATTTGCGAAGCAAAAAAAACAGAAAAAAAGTGACAAAAAAAAGAAAAAAAATTCAGAGTGAGCTCCTCCCTTGTTTACATGCAGCGTCGTGATTTTGTTAGTGTTCTAGGCTCGCGTCTCTAGCACGATC
This sequence comes from Triticum dicoccoides, assembly GCF_002162155.2. Lineage (NCBI taxonomy): Eukaryota > Viridiplantae > Streptophyta > Magnoliopsida > Poales > Poaceae > Triticum > Triticum dicoccoides. The sequence goes on along the minus strand of NC_041386.1, from coordinate 282,263,516 downwards.
TAGCCTAGGATCAACACAGTACCGTTGTTGAGCGTTTATTCAACTTTGCATCTCTGAATTGATTATTGCTGACCCTTTTTGCTACCATATTATAAGCCTTCCCAGCTCCACATACATCTACGTCGTGCGTTGGACTCTCCCTGGTAATCGCTCTATCCAATCTTTGAGAGTTTTGACTACGACGGTTGCCGATCACCGCCTGTTGTTGGGTAAGAACTAGTAAGAATTTGAGATTTGCTTGACGGATTTGTGACACCCACCATCACCTCTTGTTAGTAGTCTGTAGGATCATATTCTTGTGTGTTTCTATTGCTGCTAACCATGGCAGAATCACAAGCCGACGAGACTGACTGGAAGAACATGACGAATGAGTTGCATGATAAATTTCAGCAAATGATGAGTGGACAGGTGCAAGATGTGCTAAACAGATTTGAAGAGGCCAGGAAGAAGATAAATGGAATGGAGAAGACGTTCGAAACAAAGCTCGATAACAAGTTTAATGAATTGCTTGCGCGTCTTCCACCACCGCCACCGGCTGCACCTAACGCACCTCTACAACAACAACAACAACACCATCGTCTTCCAAATCAAGTGGGACGAGCACAACATGTTCCCATTGACCCTGGGCAAAATTCTGGTGCCACTGTTGATGCTTCTGTAGCTCCTGCTGCTACTGGAGAGGTGAAAGACCATTACGAGGATGAGGTTGATCAAAATCAGAACTACGTGCAACCACCAGCACCACCACCACCAGGTCGTTCTAAGGTATATCATCAGAACAGTAGGGCTGCACCACCACCTGAGGTACAAGATCATGACCATCTTCCTAAACTAAAATTGAATATTCCACCATTTGAGGGTAGATATGTTCTTGATATATATTTTACTTGGGAATTAGAAACTGAACAACGATTTACATGTTTACAATATCCTGAGGAGATATATGTTCTTGCTGCTCTGTGTGCTTTCACTAGCTTTGCATGTGTTTGATGGTCTAAACATTATAGATTATACCCTATTCCAGCTACTTGGGCTGCTTTGAAAACTGCTATGCGTACTCGTTGGGTTCCATCATATTATCAATGTGAATTACTTCAAAAACTGCAGCGTTTAAGACAGGAAAAAATTCTGTAGAAAAATATTATCAAGAATTACAAACTGGCATGATTAGATGTGGTATTGTTGAGGAGAATGAAGCTATGCTTGCACGTTTTATGGGTGGTTTAAATAGAGAGATTCAGACCATTCAAAGTATAAGGAGTATAACAATATCACTCGTTTATTCTATCTTGCTTGTAAAGTTGAACGTGAAGTGCAGGATCGACATGCATTGGCGCGACCTAACTTTTCTGCAGGTCGATCTTCATCATGGACACCACGTGCATCCTCTACTTCCACTGCACTAGCACCTCCATCAGGTGCCACCTCCAGCCGTGATACGAGAAGCACAACCACCACTATCTGCCAAGAGCACACCTGCTGGGCCTGCCCAAAGCTCTTCTTCTTCCATGACATCAACAGAGCACACAAGTGATATTATTTGTCGTCGTTGTAAGGAAAGAGAACATTTTGCGAGAGAATGCAAATCTCAGCGTGTGATGATTGCTACTGAGGATGGTGGGTATAAGTCCGCTAGTGACTATGATGAGGAGACTTTGCCTCTTATTACACATAAAGAACACGATGGAGTTGATTATGATCATGAGACGCAATACATGACTGCTGAAGATGCTGACAGGTATGAATGTTCAGCTGTTCAACGTGTTTTGAGTTTGCATGTTACACAAGCTGAGCAAAATCAGAGGTATAATTTGTTCCCCACAAAGGGAGTTGTGAAGAAACGTTCTGTTCGCGTCATCATAGATGGAAGGAGCTGCAACAACTTAGATAGCATGGAGTTAGCGGAGATGCTATCTATCACCACAAGACCACATCCACATCCTTACTACATCCAATGGTTCAACAACAGCGGCAAGGTTAAGGTAACACGTATTGTTCGTGTTCATTTTAGTATCTCTACATATGCTAATTATGTTGACTGTGATGTGGTACCCATGCAAACATGTTCCTTATTACTTGGTAGACCATGGCAATTTGATAAAAAATTTGTACACCATGGTAAAAAAAATCAATATAATCTTGTTCATAAGAACAAAAATATTTAAGGACAAAAATATTACTTTGCTTCCTATGACTCCTGATTTCATTTTGAAAGATGATATTAATAGAGCTAATAAAGCAAAACAGGAGCAAATTAAAAGTGAAAATTAGATTGTGGCAAAAGAATTTGAGCAACAAATGAAGCATAATAATAAACCATCTAATGTTGCTTCTGAAATTAAATTGAAAAGTGCATGTTTACTTGCCACCAAATCTAATGTTGATGATCTAGATTTTAGCAAATCTGTTTGCTATGCTTTTGTGTGCAAAAAGGTATTATTTTCATTCGAGGACGTGCCTTCCTCTTTGCCTCTTGCTGTCACTAAAATAAGTTGAAAGATAAGTTGGCACATGCTCCTTTACTCCAACTTCCTGATTTTAATTAGACTTTTCAGCTTGAATGTAATGCTAGTGAAATTGGATTAGGAGGTGTGTTATTACAAGATGGTAAACCTGTTGCATACTTTTCTGAAAAAATTGAGTAGGCCTAGTCTGAACTATTCTACTTATGATAAAGAATTATATGCTCTTGTTCGGACCTTAGAAACATGGCAACATTATTTATAACCCAAGGAATTTCTTATACATTCTAATCATGAATTTTTGGAACACATTAAAAGTCAAGCAAAACTTAACCATAGACATGCTAAATGGGTTGAATTCATTGAGACATTCCCTTATGTCATCAAACACAAGAAGGGTAAAGAAAATGTTATTGCTGATGCATTGTCTCGTCGTTATACTATGCTTTCACAACTTGACTTTAAAATATTTGTTTTGGAGACCATCAAAGATCAATATGTGCATGATGCTGAATTTAAAGATGTATTGCAGAATTGTAAGGAAGAAAGAACTTGAAACAAGTTCGTTTTCAACGATGGATTTGTGTTTCATGCTAACAAGCTATGCATTCCAGCTAGCTCCGTTCGTCTTTTGTTGTTGCAAGAGGCGCATGGAGGAGGATTAATGGAACACTTTAGCGTCAAGAAGACGGAGGATATACTTGCTACACATTTTTTTTTGCCAAAGATAAGACGGGATATTGAGCGTTTTGTTGCTCGCTGCACTACATGTCAAAAAGCTAAGTCACGACTCAATCCTCATGATTTATATATGCCTTTGCCTGTACCTGGTGTTTCTTGGAAAAATATATCTATAGACTTTGTTTTAGGTTTACCTCGAATAAAGAAGGGAAGGAATAGCAATTTGTTTGTCGTGGATAGATTCTCGAAAATGGCACACTTTATACCATGTCATAAAAATGATGATGATGTCAATATTGCTGATTTATTTTTTCGTGAAATTATTCGCTTGCATGATGTGGCAAATACTATTGTTTCAGATCGTGATACTAAATTTCTTAGTCACTTTTGAAGATGTTTATGGGCTAAATTGGGGACTAAACTGCTTTTTAATACTACTTGTCACCCCAAACTGATGGACAAACTAAAGTAGTCAATAGAACTTTGTCTACTATGCTTAGGACTGTTTTGAAGAATAATAAGAAAATGTGGGAAGAATGCTTGCCTCATATTGAATTTGCTTATAATCGTTTATTGCATTCTACTATTAAGATGTGCCCTTTTGAAATTATGTATGGTTTCCTACCTCGTGCACCTATTGATTTGTTGCCTCTTCCATCTTCGAAGAAGATTAATTTTGATGCTAAAGAAAGTGTTGAATTGATTTTAAAAATGCACGAGTTAACTAAGAAAAACATTAAGCGTATGAATGCTAAATATAAATTTGCTAGAAAAAAGGATAAAAAACATGTTGTGTTTGTACCTGGATATCTTGTTTGATTACATTTGCGTAAGGGTAGATTTCCTAATTTGCGCAAATCAAAGCTAATGCCACGTGCTGATGGTCCTTTTAAGGTGTTAGAGAAAATAAATAATAATGCATATAAACTTGAGCTGCCTGCGGATTTTGGGGTTAGTCCCACTTTTAACATTGCAAATTTGAAGTCTTATTTGGATAAGGAAGATGAGCTTTCGTTAAGGACGACTTTGTTTCAAGAACGGGAGGATGATGAGGACATCAATACCATTGTTACATTCACAGCCCCTGCTGCTAGACATACTGGACCAATTACTAGAGCTCGCGCATGCCAACTCAATTATCAGGTACTTTCGTTTCTTGGTAACGATTCTAATGTTCATAAGAATATGATACTGCCTAAATTGGATACATTTGTTTTGCTTACAAATAAAGGGCCTAGCTTGAACAAAAAAGATGAACCTTGAAGCAAGTTCAAGCATGAAGATGATGGCATGCGCAAGGGGATCAAGAACGGAGTTACAAGTGATGATTTCAGGACTTTGAAGCCATCATAAGGAGTGCATGAAGCCTTGGACAAAATACACAAGATGCCACTTCATAAATTTTGTCCAGAGACTATTCTAGGTGCTGCATCACCTTATTATTGGGCCAGGCCCATGTATTTTCGAAATACTTAAGTATATGCTGTTTTTAGAGTCCGTATGTGTGAGGAAACAAGAGTTGGGGTTGGTTTCGGACCCCTCCACCAAGGGCCACGAAATTTCCCCCTCTTCCTCCATATATACAGCCTTTAGAACGTCGTTTAGACTTTGGGTTTTATTTAGATTAAAAGTTCGACATAGCTGCAACTTCGCGTACTTCGTTTGTGTCCAACGACCAGACCAAGACGTCACAGAACCCACCTTCACTAATAAAGCTTTCCTCTTTTATTCGCAATATCCAAATTGCAATCTTAGTTTCTTGCTTGTTCTTCGTTTGCTCGTAGTAAATAAACCCTCGTGGTCAGGTTGATCGTGCTCCGGCATGGTCAATAACCCTCGAAAGTTGGTTTAGCGATTGCAGAGGCGCGACGTCTTCGCATGTTCGTAGTCGGATCGTCAAAGTCGACTCCCACAGAAAACGATATCTATCTCATCGAAACATCATGACACCTCCGCCTCTATCACTCACTGCTTTTTACATCTTTCATTTGTGAAGAATTTTGTCTTCTTGCTTTCTTTCGATTTAGGTGGGAATCTGTTCAGCGAACAGATCTTCCTTTTGGTGACTGCAGACAAGGAGGTAGAACAAACAATATGCAGGCAAGTATTGGTGACTGCAGACAAGGAGGTAGAGCAAACAATATGCAGGCAAGTATGTTTTCTACACTGGGCCTCCTATTTTGTGTTTGACTAAATTTGCAAAACATCGTCACTCAACTTATACTTTCTTTTTCTTGGTGATTTCCTTGCTCGGTTAAATTGATTGCGCATACAAGAATAATTACATGTCTTCATTAGTTTTTTCCGGCTTAGTACAATATTTCAGTTGTGCATATTGTTCTTCACTATATTAGTGACAATGTGTGACTACCTCTCTCTAAGTAATCTTAATTTATAGACATATGATTCGATGCATAGGTTCACTTGGACTCTAGCCTAATTAACATATATATAATCGTATTAGGTGACCCTTAGATTTGAGACAATATACAACATGTTCTGTGTAAAGTAGATGTCATGTACTTCCTGTTAAGCAAAGTAGATGTTTATTAATACCCTCCCAATAGTAGCTTTGTTCACTTGCGGGCTTTTTACTTCAGTTTTTTCATCGGACATAATGATGGAAATAGTGGGTTCTCGGTAAGAAAAGAAGGTAGGGACAGAGGATAGATGAAATAGTGGCACAGAAATGCCAATTATCATTGTTTTCTTTCAGTAGGATTGCTTTCGAGGTAATATATGAGCCCACGAAGTGCCGTCTCAAATGAATTTGCATAGTAATGGATCTTATATGCATAATCTACTCAGGAATAAGTGAATGAGATTACAAGGATGAAGTATTTTTGTACAGACTTGTTCATGTGAATGTACCTTTCACTACAAAAATGCATGTCCACTATTATGCGCATCTCTTTACTTTTCTTGTACGGGTACATGTTAAGGTGACTACTTTTGGACAACGAAAAGGAATTAAGCTTTTTAGATCTTTTGATGTTAAAATCCATACTTCTGAAGATTTTGTAGTAACTTGCATCTGAGTTCCGCATGAAAGAGCATAACAAGCCATTCTTTGATACGTGTGATGACATATTTGCCAATTATAGCAGCAAGGTAACCCAGTTCATTTAACTGAATACCTGAAAATATTTGGGAGGTTTCAGTAGAAAAATATGGACGAGGTTGAGGTAGAACTTCTAGGAATTGAGAGTATGATGTGTGCATGTGTATTGTTGTCTTCGGCCAAAATACTTTCTGTGGTGGGCAATGGGTATTACCTTGCCGTACATTAATAAAACATGATGGCTCTACTTGTAGAACATTGCATGAATACCACAGTAATCCTGTACACCATCTCTTCTAATTCTTTTTGTCTAAATGGAAATGAATTCATTCTATAAGCCGTCTGCATTGCCAGGCAAATGTTGCCCTTGATCCACCTTAAAAAGATGATGCTCACCTGCCATATTTGCTCCTGAATGGATGTATGACACTAAGCATCCACCTGACCTTTAGAGTGGAAAATTTGTAATGTCTTTGCTAACACTCTCCTGAGTTCTGTCGTACTTTTCTTTTTTGAAGTATTCACCCACAAATAGTGTAGATGGCGGGGCCTTGTTGACAAATAATGGGGTGTTCTTCAAAACCATTCTACTCAGATTTGGATTGGTTACTTTGTTGTACTCCCTCCATAAAGAAATATAAGAGCGTTTAGATCACTACTTTTATTTGTTATACTAGGGCAAGTACTTGAAATATAAATAATGATAGAATATGCATCTTATGCATGTCAGATGATGATGAAGCTGTAGCTGATGGTTCCACCGAGGGAACTAACACAAGTAACTGATGCAGTTGCAACACAAGGTAGTGCTTACGGCAGCAGCATGGTGACAGGCAAGATAAATAGCGGGCCAAGGTCGCTGTGAGAAGCATGAGACAACTATCTTGACTGGGACGATTAAGCCGCACCAAATTCAATGAAATTATTCCCCTCGGGTTATGTTGGCCAAATATAATGCATATGATCCATTAGACTGTAGGCTGGTTGCCCGTGACAGATGTCAAATATGAGGCATTGTCAAAGCACAAAATAGTGAATTCCACATGTACTTATGTGTATTTTCCCCTAAAATCATTTTGTGTGTATAGAGAAGTCGGTCACACAAGGAGGGGGAGAGAGGGAGAGGTAGAGAGAAACGAAGCGAGGGGGGGTGAAGAGAGTGTGTTGTTAAAAAGTCGACAAGGGAGGGGGGCGTTGTTGAGAAGTCATCAAGGGGGGCAGGAAGGAGAAGAAGAGTGGTTAATAAGTTGTCCGTATCACAAGTTATATAACAGACATGATTAATGTTTAAACACTAGAATATGTATGCCACCGTTGCAATGCACGGGCAATTAACTAATTAGGGGAGTCTTCTCTTTTTTTGCTCTTCTCCAACAGATACATAAATTTGTACCACAAATCAAGCATGTGCACGTGAGGGAGGGAAGAGGAGAGAAACATTGAAATTTTTCATTCTTCGGATGAACATTTCTATTCATAGCTTTCTTTTCCCGTGGCAACGCATGTGTGTAGCACCGTCGTGGTAGAGCGTGGGATGAAAGGTTGGTCCAGCATAAAACCAGGAGGCACTAGCACTAAGATAGGAAGACGGTTGCCATCCTTGTCACTTGCTGCTGGCCTGCCACGACGGTGTCCCGCACGGCGCCCGGCTCGTCGCCTTAATGGCGGTGGTGGATCGACACGGACCGGGGGGGGAGGGGTGTCAGGGTGGGGAGTGGGGCGGTTGGCGGGAGACTCCTTGACGGTCCGTGAGCAAGAACAGTGTGAAGAAGAAAGGGTGTCATGGCGAAGGTGAGGTGGGCGTCAAGGGCATAGCCATGCCCCGCACAAGAGGGGCCGTGACAGGCATTCTCTGTAGCCACAATACAACTATTTGGCACTGTTCCAACTGTAGCAACGCTATTGGCCCAGGGCGTGGCTTCAGCCTGGCTACAACACTGGTGTGCGTCATCCGGTTTTGAAGGAGAATTATCCAGCGAGAAATGTTCCGCTACGGCGAAAACCGGGCGGGAAGGGGAGGATCCGGCGGGAAAATGGAAAGGTGCGTCGTGGGGCGGATAGCCCGTAGCAATGCACTTATTTTGGGACGGAGGGAGTATGTTCATATGTGATGTACACAAAGAAGACAAATAAATAGATTAAAATGAGTTTTTCCTTTTGTTATATTTGGGCCAGATTTTTGTTTTTTTTGTGTAGACTGCAAACAAACGTAATATTTAACGAAACTTTACACATACTTAGAGAATATGTATATCTATTTGTGGAGAAAAAAATGATATTTTATGAAACTTCTAAATATATTTTGATTTTTTTAAAAAAAACAGGCTCCTTGGAGCCCGTACTATAAAACACCCGTCTCGTCTCACCCATCGTTATAAGACTATTTTCGCACAAGCAAATAAAGCCGAGGTCTTATTATTTCTATGTAAGGGTACATCACTAATATGATCTCCTTAAAAAAAAGCAACTTGATGCCATTGGCCTAAAATGCTTAGAAGTAATTGTTTACAGCATTGAGCACATCCTATCCACCCACGCAATTTGATACCCCTCTGATTTTCCCAATTAGTATGTTCCCACGAGTAATGCTTAGTCATTAACACTATGAATCTACTCATTTAGCAACACCACAAACCAGTGAATGATCACGAGTTAGAGGAAATGACATATATAGATAGATCCTTTATCGGAAGATAAAGTATCCCATGGAAATCCATACTAAGTGGAAACATGGAAACCAACGTCAGATTCGGACCAGAGATGTGTGGTCCTGATGAATATCTTTCGCCCCAGCATCGTTTCATTATGTTTGCAAAAGCCACCTTGATCTTCCGTTCTTTCTCTCTCCTAACACTCACCAGTCCCCAAATCTCTTCCAACCAACCCCAACATACTGCCACTAAAACATGCACGAGCTAGGTCAGACCTCGGATTCAATTCTTGCATGGCCCTGCAACATCCTCATGAGTGCTGCCGTTTCATGTGGGTGCTCCACAGCTCCCAAAATTGCGCAATAACATTGAAAGCCTAGCCCGTAATACAAAATGTGCAGTGGCACATTTCAGGGGCTCGGTTAGTAGAGGGGAGAAGCACGATGGGATTTGTGCGAAAAAACAACCGTGAAGGCAAGTGCGCTTTACAAAAATGTGCGGAATAAACAGAGGGATGATCCAGCTCGCGTATTTCAGATCGAATAGCTCATGTACTGGTTTTCATGGGATACTTATCGGAAATAGCAATAACCAAAGGAAACTAAATAATAAACTATACCTGCTGCGGTGTGATTGGAACTTGATGTTCAAATCCTTATGCGCAGAGAAAGAAATCCGCAAGTGGCAGGATACTACATGATCCGGAAGCAAGTATCTACATTGTATTCAAGTCTCATACAATTCAGTTTATAATGGGCACAGGACAGTATAAGCATTACCCACAATGAGTTATACAAGCTAAAATTAAGAGATATCACCTTGGGATGCTTCTTCCATCTAAGGCTTCTCTTGCTGCTGATGCAGTGGGTGCATCAGTATACTGGATCAGTGCCTGTTGGGAAATTTAAGATGGGGGTTTTGGCTTTTTGCAATGATCAAGTACTTGAAACAAAATGAAATTTGGAATTACCTGAAAACCTGCAGCCTTCTCAAAAGTGGCTATTTTGTGAACAAATCCAAAAGCAGAGAAAACCTGAAACACGGTAGGAGATGAGGGACATGTATAGGAGTAAAAAATAAGTCTAGGAGACCAATCTACCATAAACAATGGTACATATAAACAATCAATAATTAAATTTTCCATTTGCATGATAAATGATGCATAAACCATTTTTCCGAAACAAATTAACTCTTGTGTTCCACCAAAAAAATCAAGGGGGAAAGGTCTTAAAGAAACACACTCTACAGCCAAACAGTGAGACTTAACTGTCAAACAACCAGCTGGAAATGATCCTTAACAAAATAATCTCAAAAGAAGCACCAAACAATATACTAATCTTCTAAAGGTTTGGGAATTTAACCTTTCATCAATAACTTGGATAAACAATGAGGTGACCTACACCGGAGATAAGCGTGATGATGAAGGATGATTAGAAAATGGCATCCTCAAGATGAGAGTTCATAAAAACTTCAAATGCAACAGTTAGAAGACAGAGGAAGCAAACAAACATGGTATCTCTCCAATTGCAGGTGTTGATAACGACATTTTCTCCAAGTTAACATGGGCCTGCTGATTCATGCAGAACGCGTTACTACGAGATGAACAGCTATGTAAAATCTTGGATTTACAAGGATCAGGTCAGGTAGACTCCCTTGGATATCTTCAGCCAATGACAGGCATCAGAAAACTTAAATTTATTGTTGCCTAATAAACCCAGGCATCAAAGTTTTTATTAAGACAGGGTAAATAAATAAATTTAGAACTCACCAAATGGATTACATCGATGGTGACATCACTAGCTTGAACACCCTCTATGGTAACAAGCAACACATTTCCAACAGTCTCACCAGGGCTCTTGTTGTTAATTATTTCTTGTCTATTTGAATACTGAATGTAAACAGTTTTGCCTCGAATTTGTGCTGGTTCTGAAGATGATGCAAAATAAGAAACCATTGAAATGGCTTGATTAACATCGGTCTGCAAACAAATAAATCTTCACATAAGTGATCCTGGCATTATCAATTTTAACATATATAAATCAGTTAGTTGTATAGAATTAACCAGACAAAAGCAAATGTACAAACTTTTTATTTCTAACTATAGAAAGTTTTCAAATTATGTATGCCGTTACAAGCTAACCAATGATATAAATTATTATGCTCCCTCCGTCCCGATACATCCGTACATCCGTATCTATACAAATCTAAGACAAGTAATTTGGGACAAAGGTAATACTTGAGAACCATTAATGCCCACAAAACTGCAATCTACTCCAGTAATTCTGCAATCCCCACTTACTAACACAACCAAATTGAACCCATGCAGAGCATCCTATATCCCTAGCATAAAACCAAATGAATAGTGTCATATGGGATCTTACAACCACAAAATATCTTAGCTGCACATGCTTGGATACAAGTTAGCTACAGATCAATTCAACATATTGATGCAAGAAGCTTTCCATTATTACAGAACTGAAGTCCATTAGCTCAGAAAATCCAATCATTCAGCTCCAAACCATCCTACACTGTCATAAAAAAAATCAAAATCCAGCATTTGCACATATTCCACAGCCCCCAACCTTATCAATCCATACAAGGCAGAGATGCAGGAGCGGCAGACGGCCTTAGAAGGTCCCGCATAAAGTTTGTAGGGGATAAATCCTAGCTGCTCTTCACAAATCCCACAGCAAACCAGACTAAAATAAGTAGATACGGGAATAGTGTACAAGCCACTAAAGCTCTCATTATGACTGATTCATAAAACTGAAGAAACCATTATATCCCACGTGTTGACAATTGATGTGCAGGCCAAATAAACCAACCAGGGCCAACCTACCCCCAGTGCGTGAATATTAGGCATGAGGCCTTGCTACCCATACAAGATCGCTAACAAATTCCACTATTGCGCGACTAGATCCAAGATTGACCTGCAACTACATGGATGATCGTGCAAAATAAACTCAAAGGAGTATCTGGAAACCAACGGCGATCCGGAATTTCCCACCGGGTCGCGCGTATCGACCGGGGCAAGGGGGACCGGGGTGAGGGGGTGGTAGGATGTCTTACAAACTCGACGAAGGCCTGGTTGCGGTTGGCGCCGACGCCGGATTTGGTGTTGACGATGCGGCCGAAGGGCTTGCAGAGCTCAACGAGCTCCTCCTCCGTGCACTCCCAGGGTAGGTTCCGCAGGTGCAGCACCTTCGACGGCGTTTGCGTGTACCGGAACTGCTGCCCAGCCCCACCCCCGCCGGACGACGACATCACAATAGGTCTTAAAGAGAGAATGGCAAGGGTGAAGGTCGAAAAGGCGAAGCTAGGGTTCGGTCTGCCCGTGGGGACTTGTTTTTGTTTCCCAAACCAAACCCGAAAGGGAGACGCTGGAATTTGTTAGCGATCCCCGACTTGTTTTTGTTCCCCCCGCCCCCGTGACGGCTCTTGGCACAGACGTGGAGACTCGGGTGGCCACTCCCGTGGCCGCCTCGCCCCTCCTCCCCATCCGGGGGCGCGGTCTACTTTCGCCGCGGCGGATCGTCCACCTCTTCGGTGACTGCCTCCCGCCGGAGCGTGTGGATTGACGCGGCGCGTCCCGAGGGAGGCCTGGCGCTGGCCGTCCACGAGCGGGCGAAGGTCCGGACGGTTGCCCGGAACCTGGAGCCAGGTACGCCGGCAGTCTCTTCCTCAGCATCTACTTGTTCATTATCTGCTTTGGAGTCGGTT
>NC_041386.1:282240619-282250782 GCF_002162155.2 Triticum dicoccoides | reverse complement strand
CGACCGTGTCAGGGGATGCCGCCCCGCCCCCTCCTCGGCAGGCTGGTGGCATTCCCCCTGTCCATGGCGGAGCTGCGGGGCCGCACCCATTCTCGCATCGCCGCTCTCCGCGCCCAAAACGCATCTCGTGTCCTGGGATCAAGCAGCCCCCCTATGGATGCTTGATGTGTGCTCTCTTCTGTAACATTCGCGGCTTCGGCCATGATGGCCACCGCCACCAACTCATCGAGTACATGCGTGATGAACACGTTGACATTGTCGCCATCCAAAAAACCATGCACACGGAATTCTCCCTCCCTGAGCTCGACCGTCTCAGCCCCCACCTCTTCACCTGGCATTGGCTCCCTTCTAGTGGGAGCGCGGGCCACTCGGGTGGCATCCTGTTAGGCGTCAAGGATGCCACCTTTGAGGTCGGTAGTATGGACCGGGGACAATTTTTGTCAGCATGGAACTTTATGAACGCGTCATCAACTTCAAGTGGGAGGTTATTATTGTTTACAGCCCCGCCGACCATAGCCGGTCCTCCTCCTTCCTCGAGGAGCTCCACCGGAAGATCTCGGCTGCTTCGCTTCCGGTGGTGGTCGGGGGATTTTAACCTCCTTCGCTTCACGGAGGACAAGAGCAATTCGCATGTAAACTTTGCACGAATGCAAATGTTTAATGAATACATTGCTGACCTTGGTCTCCGCGGATTAGATAGGGTTGGTGCCAGGTTCACCTGGACCAACCGTCAGGCTACACCGCCCCAGTCCGTCCTGGACCGGGTCCTAGTTTCCCCAGAATGGGACCTCCGGTGCTCTCTTGCTTCCCTTCGGGCCATCACTCGGATCGGGTCTGACCACGCCCCCCTCCTCCTCTCCTCCGCCGACGAGCGTCCCCTGATCCCTCCCCGATTCCGGTTTGAGACATTTTGGTTGTCCCAAGCTGGCTTCGTCGAGGCCGTGACCGCTCGATGGGTGGAGGCTCGCGCCCTCTCCCAGTCCTTGTCTTGCCCCCCATCCGCCATCGACTCGTGGCATTTCTGTGCCAAGTGTGGCCGGCAGTTCATGAAGGGCTGGGGCGCCAACTTGGGTTGTGACCTCCGTGAGTGCAAGAAGGCCCTTCTGTCTGCTATTCAGGCCCTAGACCTGCGCGCGGACTTGATGTAGGGTAGGAACCCTAGGGGCCGATCTTTCACGAAAGGAGCGGATCCCGTCCAAGAACGCGAAGAACACGAGGGGAAAACGAGGGAAAACACAAGAGGAAACACGAGAGAATCACTCAACCAACAAGAATAGATCACACATGCGCTAGATCGATGAACACAAAGGTGAGATACAAGATCCAAAGTCAACAACGGACGATACAAAGGTAGCCGGTCTTCTCCGTGAGGAGGTCTTGATGTTCTTCTCCAAAAGGAGGCCTTGAACCCAAAGGGATCTTCTCCGAAGAGGCCGCGGTCTCTCACGAGGAGTAGATCCAATGTGGATGAGCGAAGCTCTATCTCTAAGTATGAGCTAAACCAACGCTAACCCTCAAACGAAGGAGGTGGAGGAGTATATATGTGACGCCCCGAGACCGATGCTCGAGAAGACTTCCATGTGTTCCGGGTTTCGCCGTGTGTTTCATTTGTGCCCGCCCTTTTATTTGTGCATTGCATCATGTCATCATGTCATCATGTCATAAGTCTTTTGTATCTCACTAAATAAATTGCATTTAAATCGAGAGAATTCCCATGGTGATTCTCTTTATAACATATCCTCCCAATATTATGGAGCTAAATAAAAACATTCCATTTGTTTGGATTTACCGTAACACTCGTGCAAATAATTCCTCATGTCTATTCCTCTTCGAGTTTGACCTTCAAACCTTGCCAATATCTCTCACCTCTTTTATCGAGGCTCCTCCAAAAACCTCAACATTTTTGGACACTTCTGAAACCAAGCCCTAGTTCAAACCCATTTGAATTAAATTTAAATGAGTTTGAATTAAACTCTTCTATTTCGCATGAAACTTCTTTTCTTGAACTAAGTATAATTCTTAGACTCAGAAGGAGAAGTTTCAGCATTTTCTAAAAACCCCTAGCTATTTCTTTCCTTCCTTTTTCCTTCTGTCTACTTTTCTGTAAATGGGAAATAGCAAAGGTTGGCCTTTTGATCCGAAGCGGCAACTGGCCGGCCCATCTGCAGGTCCAGCCGACCCCCCTCCTAATCCCTCTCTAAGGCCCTGGCCTTTTGCCTCTCCACTGGGCCGGCCCAAGGCTAAAGCCCACCCGAACCATTTCTAACCCTAGCCGCCGGAGAGGCCTATGCTCGATCCCCTCTTCGTTCCTCCTCCAGCCGCCTCCTCACCCTCTCGCTCGATCCCATCCGCCCGCAGCCTCTCCTTCCCTCGACCCCCACTCTCTCCTCTTGTCTCGCTGCTCGTGCCACCAGGAAGGAACGCGCGCGCCCGATCCTTTTCTCTCCCTCTCAATCGCTTGGGCCGCCGAGCTCCGCCAGGAAGACCAACCCCGCGCCGACGACCCTGCAAGCTGCTGCCGCACGCCAAGTCCCGCGCCGTTGTCGTCTTCACGACCTGCTTCGGTCCCTGCCGCGCCCCTGCATCGAGCAGCCAGAGCCGCTCGTCGCCGAACCCCGTCCGCTGCTGCCCGGATCCGCGCGTTCGCCACCGCCGGCTACCTCGAGGAGCGCCGCCGCCCCGCAACATATCCTGCTCTCTCTGACCTTGGACAGGGACCCCGATGACCCCATGGATGACTGGCTCCGCCAAGCATCCCGCTGCTTCATCACGGCCTTGCCTCTCCTCTCGTGCCCGATGCCGCAGGCGCACCAAGGGCGCCTCCCGTGGCTGAAGTTGCCCGCTGTTGTGCTTCTCCTTCTCCCAGGTGCCGTCATCGTCCAAGACTAGCAGGAAACCGCAACGCCTTTTGCCTCCTCATCTGCTCTCTGCTCGTCCCAGACCTCCCCTGCAAGCACTTGCCACCGTGCCGAGTCCCCGCTCGCCTCCTCTGCTTCGCTTCAGCACGAGGATGAGCCCCTGCCTCTGCCTCCCGCCGAGTTCGGGTGGTCCCTGTTCAAGCCGCCTATGACCCGTGCTTCTCCGTGGCTTCGTGTTGGACTGTCAAGACCGTCAAGACCACAGGCGCCCGAACGACTACAAAGTTTTGCGTCAAGTACCTCTACTGTCATCATCGGAATCCCATGAACGCCAAGTACCCCGACGCCCGACGCCAAGAACCACTACCATCGTCAAAGACCCGTGTAACGCATGCGTCAAGTACCTCTTCGGAAGACCCCGAACGTCTACGAACCGTGTACGACTACCGTCGACGAAGATCGCGAGTACAACTACTTCCCAATACGGCGCCAAGTTCCACCACCGACGCGCGTGTTGGATCCACCAAGTACCGCACCGGAACGCCAAGTACATGGATATGCCAAGTTCCCCTCCGAACATGTACGAATACGCCCGGTGATGCGACAAGTACCCCGATAACGTGTACAACTACTCCGGCAAGATCGGACTGACAAGCATCCCGACATCGTGTGAACCACTACCGCCACCTCGAAGACATTGGAGTCATCTAGTACCTCTCCGAACGAACGTGAACCACTACTTCCGCTACTATCGAACCCAATCCGCTTCGAAAAGGGCATGCTTCGAAAGGTATAACCATTGACACGACTGTCCGTGGACCGAATGCATGTTATGTGATACGAGATGAACCCCGTGTTTGCAGCGTGCCCGTTTGTTACGTGCACGACCCTCGGTTGCCATGCCGCCGACACATGGGACACCCAGTATCTAGGAGCGCCCCACCATCTTTTGCACGCTCCCGCCACACTTCTCTTTTGCATCGGTATCTCAATCGAGTTACTGGGAACCGGAACGTTGCCGTGGCACCATTTCGTTATCGTCGCCGTGGCACCCCTTTTGTTTCCGCCACGATGACAAATGCTTCATAATATGCTCATGTCAACATTTTTTTCTTAAACTTGCATAAAACTTGTTCATGTCATCCGCATCATGGTAACAACAATTAAAATGTTTAAAATTGTTGTTTGCTTTAAATTACTAATGCATATGGGGATTTACCGGGTTTGTTCTTTATTATATCCGGCCCCATTTAAATTGTTTAGATGGTATAATTTTGTTATGTTTCACCTCTTGACATGCTTAACAACATTTAATATTGGTGAGTTCATAACCGGGAGAGAACTAAATAATTGTCGTGGTGTTTCGTCAATATGCAATGGAGTTGCATATTGAGCTCCACTTAATTTGTAGTATTGTTTGTGCACTTTACCATGCCATGCATATTTAAAACCGTACATGCATCATATTTGGTTGTGCATCATGCCATGTTATGTGTTGGTTGTTTACTATGTTGTTTGCTTCTTTCCGGTGTTGCTTCTTCGGGTTAGTTCCGATAACGTCGCGTTTGTGAGGATTCGTTCGACTACGTCCGTTTGTCTTCTTCATGGGCTCGTTCTTCTTCCTTGCGGGATTTCAGGCAAGATGACCATACCCTCGAAATCACTTCTATCTTTGCTTGCTAGTTGCTCGCTCTTTTGCTATGCCTATGCTGCGATACCTACCACTTGCTTATTATGCCTCCTATATTGTTGAACCAAGCCTCTAACCCACCTTGTCCTAGCAAACCGTTGTTTGGCTATGTTACCGCTTTGCTCAGCCCCTCTTATAGCGTTGTTAGTTGCAGGTGAAGATTGAAGTTTGTTCCTTGTTGGAACATGGAGATGTTGTTCCTTGTTGGAACATGTTTACTTGTTAGGGATATCACAATATCTCTTATTTAATTAATGCATCTATATACTTGGTAAAGGGTGGAAGGCTCGGCCTTATGCCTGGTGTTTTGTTCCACTCTTGCCGCCCTAGTTTCCGTCATATCGGTGTTATGTTCCCGGATTTTGCGTTCCTTACGCGGTTGGGTTATAATGGGAACCCCTTGATAGTTCGTCTTGAATAAAACTCCTCCAGCAAGACCCAACCTTGGTTTTATCATTCGCCACCTAGCCTTTTTTTCCCTTGGGTTAGGCCAGCCCAAGGGTCATCTTATTTTAACCCCCCGGGCCAGTGCTTGTCTAAGTGTTGGTCCGAACTGAGTAGACTACGGGGCCACCTCGGGGAAACTTGAGGGCTGGTTTTACTCGTAGGATGTCTCATCCGGTGTTGCCCTGAGAACGAGATATGTGCAGCTCCCATCAGGATGTCGGCGCATCGGGCGGCTTTGCTGGACTTGTTTTACCATTGTCGAAATGTCTTGTAAACGGGATTCCGAGTCTGATCGGGTCTTCCCGCTAGAAGGAATATCCTTCGTTGACCGTGAGAGCTTGTGATGGGCTAAGTTGGGACACCCCTGCAGGGATTTGAACTTTCGAAAGCCGTGGCCGCGGTTATGGGCAGATGGGAATTTGTTAATGTCCGGTTGTAGAAAACCTGAAGTTGACCTTAATTAAAATACATCAACCGCGTGTGTAACCGTGATGGTCTCTTTCCGGCGGAGTCCGGGAAGTGAACATGGTGTTGGAGTTATGCTTGACGTAGGTTGCTTTAGGATCACTTCTTGATCATACTTTCTCGAACGTGCTTTGCCTTCTCTTCTCGCTCTCATTTGCGTATGTTAGCCACCATATATGCTAGTCGCTTGCTGCAGCTCCACCTCATACCTTTACCTTACCCATAAGCTTAAATAGTCTTGATCGCGAGGGTGTGAGATTGTTGAGTCCCCGTGACTCACAGATACTTCCAAAACCAGCTTGCAGGTGCCGATGAGTCCGTGCAGTTGACGCAACCAAGCTCAAGGAGGAGCTCGATGAAGATCTTGTCCTTCGTGTTGTTTCGATTCCAGTTGATCAGTAGTGGAGCCCAGTCGGGACGATCGGGGACCTTGTCGCCTTTGGGGTTCTTCTTTTATTTTGGTTCCGTAGTCGGACCTTGATTGTATTTGGTTGATGTAATGCTTTATTCATGTATTGTGTGACGTGGCGATTGTAGGCCAACTATGTATCTCTTTCCCTCATGTATTACATGGGTTGTGTGAAGATTACCTCACTTGCGACATTGCTTTCAATGCGGTTATGCCTCTAAGTCGTGCTTCGACACGTGGGAGATATAGCCGCATCGAGGGCGTTACAATATATAGTCTAGGGCCACGAAGGGGTAAGTGAGGGCGAAGGGATACATGGGCTCGGCCCGATACACTGTGCACAGACAGGCGTCGGACGTCCGACGGGTACCGGACGCCCGATGGCTCAGGACGGTTCGGATGTCCGGCGCGCGTTGGATGTTCGCTGATTCTTCTCGGGATAGGTGGTGCCAGACGTCCGGTCAGCGTCGGTCGTCCGTCGTTTTGCTTCGGGATCGGTGGCACCGGATTTCCGGTAAGCGTCGGACGTCCGGTGCCTGGGACTTGTCGGACGTCCGGTGAACGTCGGTTGTCCGGGCGCTGTAGAGTGTCGGACGTCCGGTGGCACGTCGGACGGCCGGCCGCTGTAGATTCTGCGGCTCCATCTTCTTCCGTCTTTGCTTCCACGCTTCCCTCGCGGATGTTGTAGTTGTACACTTGCGCTCGCACTCCTCTTCCTCGTCTATACCGTTCGACAATACCTATGCAAGCACACGAGTGGAGTGTCAAGTAGTATACCATCCTCGAAGGGGTCAAGTGAGCACATGTAAAGGAGATGATTCACCTTTGTGTATGCGAAGTAGATGTCGCATGTGTCACTTGCCAAACGGAATCTTGACATGGTGATGTCCGTAGGATGCTCCGCATCATCTCCCCTCCCTTGGGAAAGATCCAACCTCAGATCGAAAACCAAATCACCATGGGAAAGAGATGGCTTCGCCGTGTAGAAGTGGACGTTCACCAAGTAGTCATCTCTTCAAGCTTGAAGTGGGCACTCTCCAATGTCGCACCATCTTGGGATTCTTTCAAAATGAGCAAGGACAACAAACACTTGGAAAAATGAATGGGGTTAGCGTTAGTGCAAAACCAAGCATTCAAGAGGTGATTCACCAAACAAGTGTCATCATCATGCGAAGCATATGGTTTGACAAAGGATAGTGACATGGCATGTAAGAACATAAATTGAGCACAAGCAAAGATATCATGGGAACAAGCATGTGAATGTGAGGTAGTGATGCAAATATGTTGGACAAGTGAACAAGCATCTACCTCAAGCTCATAGAAAACATTCACAAATTGCTCAATGAAAGGTCTATGGTAGGCATACGAATCATTCACAACACCAAATAAAATGAAGTGTCTAAACACATGGGTCAAGTGCAAGACAATCCAAGCACAATGTGCATAGGGTGTAGTAAATATAGTGTGGCACTCAACACAATAGAAAGAGCAAGTGATCATCATGTGTGAGGCAATCAAGGCAAGCATGTAGCAATCGATGAGACATGGCATATGTGAAGTGATGACATTGTTGCAACCAAACATATGAGAGGAGAAAGTAATCCAAAAATTGGATGCAACACACAAGGCATATATATCATGATGCATGGAGCGGTGAAAATGACAAATCGAAGCAAGGTCTCTAACATGTGTGCAATCAAGTGGTGCAAGATGAACAATAAGTCTCATGGTGCAAGCAACACAAGTAGTATGATCTGCAATATCCATGCTCAAGAAAGATGTCACCTTGAAGGCGTGTCCTTGTGCATTCTTCACAATGCCGAAGTGGTAGGAAAGGTGTTGGAGAAGCGAGTCATGGTCGAATGTATGAGGCTCGCTCTCAAGAGCTCGAATGGTCAACTCATGTGAAGCGAAAGTCGACATAAGGTCCAAGTATCCTACACATGCATAAAAGAAAGCAAAGAATGTATGCGCATGGTAGATAAACACATCATCCATCATGATGGTTCTCTTCTCTTGCACATAACCATTAGAAGCACAAGTGCATGAATAATATGATGCAATAATGGCAATATTCATGGCACTAGGTATATGGTGCAAAGAGGTAAGGCAAGCATGCTTCACAAGGAAATATGTCAAAATCTCCAAATATATGTGAGAATGCTATGGGGGCAAACTCATTAGCAAGATTAGAATCATTGTTGCACTCAATACATGGCAAATTGTCTAACACGAGAGAAGCACCATATGGAGATATATGACGACAAGCAATAACAATCATGTGCAAAGTACGTAGATGGTTGTCATCAACCGCATGAAGAGAGCAAGTTTGAGTCATCGGTGATGCAACAAGGCAAGCAAACATAGTAATCAAGTCGTGCAAGCTAGTAGTGCGAAGATGCAACATACTAGAGTGAATCATGGCAATCATGTCATGAGAGCAACTAATTGACATAGAGAATGCACATGACATATCGCAAGCACGAACACAAAGCAAGATCATAGTATCATTATAGGCATGGGGCACAAAGCAAACATGGCAATAACAAGCAATGTCTCCACCAAGCTTGCAAATACACATACAAGTATGAGAATCAATCATCATGTGTAATGCAAAGCATGGGTCACGAATGCATGGCAAAAGCATAGTAATGAGCATAACATGCAAAGTGAACATGGCAAGATGGGCATAGAATATGTAGTGGACAATAACCCATAGCCAAGTGAGGGTCATGTAGAAAAAATGTGCGAAGTCTTTGCGCGAAGAGAGCGGTGGGAAAGACAATACATGGGATCTCAAGTCATCGTTGCTCTCTAGAGCTCATTTTGTCAACTCATGGGATTGTGAGTTTGACAAGAATTCATGGGTACCTACACAAAAGAGACACATACGAAAGAAATTGTGTGTGTGGTAAATGTACACATCATCCATCATGATGTGTATGTGCATGTGAAAGTTAGCACAAGATAATCGTTGCTCAAAGAAATTTGATGCATGGTATAAGAACATGTCATCCATCATGAAACAATAGTTATTGTGTATGACACGATGGAGATGCAAATTGAGCATACAAGTATAAGGATCATGCAATGGATGGGAGTGATCACAATCTCCTAAAATGTATGAGGAAACTATGGGGGTCTCCTCATGTGCAATATTTGAAACATCATACGGAGAAAATGGGCAACACCCAAAACAATGCATATCCGAAGCTAGGTGGTCACGGCATGGCATATGAGATAAATGATGCAAAGGGAGCATATCAATATCATCACAAGAGAAACAAATGCCAATAACCATGGGCTTGTCATTTATGCCATAAGTGCAAATTGGGTTAATTTGAATGGCATATGCATAGTCACTATGAAGAGATTGCAAATATGACATATGGTCGATCTCATGCATAGCATATGACAAGTCAGGCGGATTGGCAAACATGATGTGACCGAGAGAATTAGCACAAGAAATCCTATGTAACATGGCATCACAACTAATAGTGTAACACCCCGGATGTAACTTTCCCAATTTGTACTCCAACTCTTGCCATTTCCGGCGTTAAGTTATATTTATTTCCTCGGGTTCGGGTCTTTGTCTCTGTGTGTTGTTGTCGTTGTCATGCATCTCATATAATGTCATCATGTGCATTGCATCTGCATACGTGTTCGTCTCAGGCATTCGAGCATTTTCCCCGTTGTCCGTTTTGCAAGCCGGCGCTTCGTTCTCCTCCGGTGGTCATTTCTAGCTTTCTTTCGTGTGTGGGGATTAAACATTTCCGGATTGGACCGAGACTTGCCAAGCGGCCTTGGTTTACTACCGGTAGACCGCCTGTCAAGTTTCGTGTCATTTGGACTTCATTTGATACTCCAATGGTTAACCGAGAGACCGAAAAGACCTTGTGTGTGTTGCAGCCCAACACCCCTCCAATTTGGCCCAAAACCCACCTAACTCTGCTCCATCATCTAGAGCGTTCGATCACGATCACGTGGCCAAAAACCGCACCTCATTTGGACTCTCCTAGCTCCTCCAATGTCTATATATAGATCCCTTCCCCGAAATCCGGATCCCCCTCGTCAAACCCTAGATCCACCCCTCGCGCGCGCCGGACATTATCCGCCGGTGCCGGACACGACGCCGCCAGCCACCCACGCGCTGCCACGTGGCGCAGCCACTGCCTCCACCGTCGCGGCCCGCCAGGCCCAGGGACGGCCCCCGCGGCACGAGCCGCCCGCACCGCCTCCTCCCATGCTGTGCCGTCATCTCCCTCTCCTCCGAGCCGCAACCGCCTCCGCGCGC
>NC_041386.1:282194773-282240401 GCF_002162155.2 Triticum dicoccoides | reverse complement strand
TCCGGCCGTCGCCCCGGCGACCTCTCCGGCCTCGCCTCGCCCTCGCCGGCCGCCGGCGACCTCGGATCCGCCGGTCGTGAACAGTGCCGCCGCCACCTCGGTTCGTGCGCCAGGTCAAACCCTAGATCCGGAGGTTGTTTTTTTCGTCTAAGTCCCGAAATTCCTAGCCCAAGTGCTCATGTTCGTAGCTCCGTAACTTTGCATCCGTAGCTCCGATTCATGCATATAGCATATCAAAATGTTCATCTCAGAGAGTACATCATTTCATTCCATTGCATAATTTTCATTTGAGCTCATCTTGATGCCCGAAATGCTGTTAGAAGAGGGCTACTTGAGTTAATTGTCAGATCTGCTACTCCATTTAGCTTTTTGTCATTTTTGCCATGATTAATGTGTGCATGATATGCCCTGATGCTCTACATGTGTTTTGTTAAGGGTTTTGTCATCTTTCCAGAGGTGCAACCCATGTATTTTTGTGATGTGTGTGGTGACTTGTGCAAGCTTGCAAAGTGGTGCACTTAGTAATCCTGTTTTCAGGGACTTAGCAATTCCACCAAGTCTTTGATCTGTTTAGCTCATGATGCCTTATGTTCATGTTGTTTCCTAGTGATCCGTGCCTCTTTTGAGGATGATCAGTAAGGATGTTTTGTTAATATTGTAGTGCTCTATACATCCATGTCTTTGTTTGAAATTATGGAGCACCCTAGCTTGAGTCAATCGAGCTCTACTTTTGCTACTTTGTGAATCTGGCAGGTTGTCAACTTGTTTGCAATTTTGCCGATGATGTTGTAGTTGATCCATGCATGCTATGCTATTGTTCTTGCCACGTCTAGATTGAATTTTGTGCCTTCTTGATGGGTGTATGCTTGTCTTGCCATGACTTGCACCATAGTGAGTGCATCGAGCTCGTAAATATGCCTACTTGAGTTATATTTCAGCATGTGTCAGTTTTTCACTAAGTCTGAAACTGATTATGTTTTTTGCTATGTTCACATGCTTGCAATTGTATTTTCTGATCCCTTTTGGCTCAAGGTCACTAAGGGACTTTTGTTAAGCTCTTTGAGTAGCTCCATGCCATGCTTTACTTTGCCATGTTCAGATCCTGTAGCATATAGTTTTGTTGCTCCAAAGAGGGCTACCTGATCTGAAATTCCAGACAAGTGTTGATTTCACTAAGTCTAAGATCTGTTTGTCATATGCATTTTTGCCATGCTTGTTTGAACCTGTTAATGGATGAACTGGCCGTAGCTCAGTGCTAGACTTTTGTTAAGCATCTTGTGTGCATCCCTGCCATGTATTTTGTAGTCATGTTTGGGTGCCGTAGCATGTTCTTTTCGTTGCATTTAGATGCCTACTTGCTGTAAATCGCAGACCGGTGTCATTTTTGAATCGCTTGCCATTTCCAAACCGTAACTTCGATTCCGGCGTTCTTTATATCCTTTTCAAGCGATTTCGTCTCATCTTTCCAGTGGCACACTTGGATTTCCATGTTGAGGCCAGGTTCATGCATTTCCTGTCATATCTTGCATTTTGCATCCCGCATCGCATCCCGCCTAGCATATCATCATTGCATCATATTGCTTGATCCTTGCACATGGTTGATTGTATCCTTGTTGTTTGTTTGTCTTGTTTGGGTAGAGCCGGGAGACGAGTTCGGTAACGAGGAGCCCGTTGAGTTTGCTTTCGAGGATCCAGTCAACTCTGACAACTGTGCAGGCAAGATGATCATACCCTCGAAATCACTACTATCTTTGCTATGCTAGTTTTGCTCGCTCTTTTGCTATGCCAATGCTACGATGCCTACCATTTGCTTTCAAGCCTCCCATATTGCCATGTCAAACCTCTAACCCACCATTGTCCTAGCAAACCGTTGATTGGCTATGTTACCGCTTTGCTCAGCCCCTCTTATAGTGTTGCTAGTTGCAGGTGAAGATTGAAGGCCGTTCCTTGTTGGAACATTTATTTACTTGTTGGGATATCATTATATTGCTATGTTATCTTAATGCATCTATATACTTGGTAAAGGGTGGAAGGCTCGGCCTCTCGCCTAGTGTTTTGTTCCACTCTTGCCGCCCTAGTTTCCGTCATATCGGTGTTATGTTCCCGGATTTTGCGTTTCTTATGCGGTTGGGTTATAATGGGAACCCCTTGATAGTTCGCCTTGATTAAAGCTTTTCTAGCAATGCCCAACCTTGGTTTTACTATTTGCCACCTAGCCTTTTCTTTCCCTTGGGTTCTGCAGACTCAAGGGTCATCTTATTTTAACCCCCCTGGGCCAGTGCTCCTCTGAGTGTTGGTCCAAACTAGAGCCCCTTGCAGCGCCACCTCGGGGAAACTCGAGGGCTGGTTTTAGTTGTACGGATTGCTTATCTGAGTGTGCCCTGAGAAAGAGATATGTGCAGCTCCTATCGGGATTTGTCGGCACATTCGGGCGGTGTTGCTGGTCTTGTTTTAACCTGTCGAAGTGTCTTGAATTACCGAGATACCGAGTCTGATCGGAACGTCTTGGGAGGAGGTCTATTCCTTCGTTGGCCGTGAGAGCTTGTCATGGGCTAAGTTGGGACTCCCCTGCAGGGATTGAACTTTCGAAAGCTGTGCCCGCGGTTATGGGCAGATGGGAATTTGTTAATGTCCGGTTGTATATAACTTGAACCTTAACTTAATTAAAATGAATCAACTGAGTGTGTTACCGTGATGGCCTCTTCTCGGCGGAGTCCGGGAAGTGGACACGGTGTTGGAGTAATGTTTGCACATGTTGCTCTCTAGTTTCTCGCTCGCGCTTTGCCTCCTCTTCTCGCTCTCTTTTGCGAATAAGTTAGCCACCATACTTGCTAGTCGCTTGCTGCAGCTCCACATATATTTACCTTGCCTTACCTATAAGCTTAAATAGTCTTGATCACGAGGGTGCGAGATTGCTGAGTCCCTGTGGCTCACAGATTACTATTACACCAGATGCAGGGCCTGATGATTCCGCTCCAGGAGACGCGTATGAGCTCAAGTGGGAGTTCGATGAAGACTCTCAACGCTACTATGTTTCCTTTCCTGATGATCAGTAGTGGTGCCCAGTTGGGGGTGATTGGGACCGTGTCGCTTGTTAGGTTATCTTTGATTTTGGCGCCGTAGTCGGGCCATGAGTGTTTGGATGATGTAATGTTATTTATGTACTTGATTGACGTGGCGAGTGTAAGCCAACTATGTTATCTCCCCTTTTATTATTATATTACATGGGATGTTTGTGAAGATTGCCTAACTTGCGACATATGCCTTCAATGTGATTATGTCTCTAAGTCGTGCCTCGACACGTGGGAGCTATAGTCGCATCGAGGGTGTTACAAGTTGGTATCAGAGCCTTCCCCGACCTTAGGAGCCCCATTGCTTGATCATTTTTAGCAGCCGAGTTGTGTCTGGAAAAATGTTTTGAGTCTTTTAGGAATTATATATCAAAGAGTTTAGGAATTCTTTTTACTTCCCAGTCTCCTCATCGCTCTGGTAAGGCATCCTGCCGTAGAGTTTTGACTCTTCTCTTCTCAAATTTCGCTAAATTGTTTTTAGGATCACGCGGGTATCTTGGAATCGTTCCGATGGTTTTATGATGAGAACATTGTCTTGATGCCTCCTGTCAGGGGTTTAGTGGAAGTGTCCCGAGGAGTTGAGCTCTGAGGTGTTGTCATCATAATTTTATCGTTGCAGTTCTGGAATACCTGAGTCTAGTATGCCGACATCGAAAATCTCTTTTATGCAGTTCGTTGGTGAGATAACCTCGACGCCACCTAGTACTGGGGCGGGAGCTCGGGAGTATCGCCATAACTTGTATAACGGATGCTTTTCGAAGGTTGAGGTAGATGGTTTCCGAAGGTTTCTTGGTTATGTGTTGAAGGATGGATACAACTGGATGTAGGATTTGCTAGTTTGGGTGAGATATTATGCTTCCCCTGTATCCCCAACACCTGATTGCATAACCGGAAAGGTTCGGGAGTTCCATAGGCGGGAATTCTAGTAGCTCTAGTTCTTCTTCCACGGATATTGGTTTGAGATTGGGATTTCTTACCGATTATTCATTCTTGATCCGTACCTTGTTGATTTATTTCCTCTACCTTAATTCTACGCGGCTTCTCAATTTATGGATATGTGACCATTTCAAGAGGAATGCATTCGTTCATTTTGTTCGGATGTGAAGACTATATGTTGCAATTTTCATTCCGTTGGATTCAGCTTCAATATTTGTCTATCAATGTGCTAATGGACGTCAACCTCTTCAGGATGGCTCCTCCAACGCGCACGACTCCGAATCCTGATCCGCCACCACCTCCACCTCCTCCGAAGGCATGGCAAGCTGTGATGGCCGCAACCAATGCAAACACATAGTTGATCATGCAAATTCTTCAAGAGCGCAATCAAGGCAACCAAGGGAATCAAGGCAGCAATCAGAATCACTTTGCTACACTCAACCAGTTCCTTGCTAACGGGCCAAAGACTTTCAGCAATTGTGTTGAGGCAACCGATGCTGATGATTGGCTTGTGGATCTGTGTAAGCATTTCGAGTGCAGTAACGTCAGGCTTGAGGACTTTGTCAAGTTCGCTTCCTTCCAACTCAAAGATCAAGCTGCAGAATGGTTCCAGCAGTACAAGGATTCCAGAGGTGGACGTGTTATCACTTGGGATGATTTCTGTCGAGATTTCTGAGCTCATCATATTCAGCAGAGCATGGTTGAAAGCACGCATGAGGAATTCCGCAATCTGAAGCAAGGCTCTTTGTCTGTCTATGACTACAACAAGTTGTTCCAGAAGCTCGCCCGCTTTGCCAAGCAGGACGTCCCTGATGAGAAGAGCATGATATATCAGTTCAGGGGTGGTCTTAGAGAAGAAATTCAGCTAGCTCTTGTTCTCTTCGAGCCCTTGAGGTACGATGAGTTCTACAACATGGCATTGAAGCAAGAGGCTGCTCAGTTGAGGTGTGATGCTTCCAAGAAGTGAGTCAGAGATGTTACTCCTTTTTCCTCTACTCAAGTGGCCAAGCAGCAGAAGTATTGGCTTCCTCCTCCTCTGTTCCGTCAGCCGTATCAGCAGAAGAGCAAAGGTGGCAGTGGATCTTCCCACCCACCCAACCCTGGCTTTCAGAACAAGACTTCGTCTCAAGCTCCAAGAACGAGTGCTCCGTATCACCGTTCGCTTTCAGAGGTCACGTGCAACAAGTGCCAACAGAAGGGTCACTATGCCAACAAGTGTTTCAACCAGAGGCGTCTTCCTCCTCCTCCTCCTACCAGATCGGCAAGTACAGCTGTGGTCAAGCATAACCCCAAGTACGCCAACGTCAATTTGCTGAATGCAGCTCAGGCAGAGGACTCATCAGATGTGATCATGGGTAACCTTCTTGTTAACAATGTTCCGACAAAAGTTCTTTTTGACACGGGTGCATCGCATTGTTTCATCTCGAGACCTTTTGCATCTAAGCACGATTTTGTTACTCAAGTGTTGCCGAAACCGTTGGCTATCGTCTCTCCGGCCCGTCAAATGACATCTCGAGTATGCGTTCCGGATGTTACTATCACTTTGGGTGACTATAAGTTCTTGTCCTCTCCAAATGTTCTTGGTGACTCGGATATTGATCTTATTCTCGGGATGGATTGGCTTTCTAAGCACAAGGCTCAGCTTGATTTTGCAGCCAGGCAGATTCAATTGACTCATTCGTCTGAGGATGTGATTGTCTTTGCCGCTCGTGATAACACCATCCGTCTGTTTTCTCTCAATGAAAGGGGTGAACTTGATGCCATCTCGCAAATTCCAGTCGTTTGCGAATATCAAGACGTCTTTCCAGAAGAGCTTCCAAGAATGCCTCCGCACCGACCAGTTGAATTCGTTATTGATCTTGAGCCTGGCACGGAACCTGTGTGCAAACGTCCTTACAAGCTCGGACCTGAAGAGTTGAAGGAGCTGAAGAAGCAACTCGATATTCAAGAAAAAATGGGTCTAATCCGGCCTAGTTCTTCTCCGTGGGGTTGTGGTGTTCTTTTTGTGAAGAAGAAGGATGGAACGGACCAACTTTGTGTTGATTACCGTCCAGTGAACAAGAAGACCATCAAGAACAAATACCCACTTCCCAACATCAATGAGCTGTTCGAACAACTCAAAGGTGCTCAAGTATTCTCCAAGCTTGATCTCCGTATGGGTTATCATCAGATTCGAATTCGTGAGAAAGATATTCCCAAGACGGCTTTCAGGACAAGCTTTGATTCATATGAATACACTGTCATGTCTTTTGGCCTCGTCAACGCTCCTCAGACGTTCTCTCGCATGATGAACTTCATCTTCAATGCCTACACCAATGTCTTTGTTTTGGTCTATCTCGACGACATTTTGGTTTTCTCCAAGAACAAGGAAGATCATGCCAAGCACTTGCGTTTGGTTCTCGATAAGCTCAGGGAACATCAGTTCTACGCCAAGTTCTCCAAGTGTGAATTTTGGCTCGATGAAGTGCTTTATCTTGGTCATATCATCTCTGCCAAGGGCATTGCCGTGAATGCTGAGAAGGTGTCTGCAATTATGAATTGGGAACCTCCTCAGAACGTGAAGCAACTCCGCAGTTTTCTCGGTCTCGCAAGCTATTGCCGAAGATTCACTGAAAACTTTTCTAAGATCGCGAAGCCTCTCTCAAATCTTCTTCAGAAGCACGTCAAGTACGTTTGGTCTCCGGAGTGTGATGTTGCTTTCAACACTTTGAAAGAGAAATTGATCACTGCTCCAGTTCTCACTCCGCCTGATGAATCCAAACCGTATGAGGTCTTTTGTGATGCCTCTCTCCTAGGTCTTGACGCAGTATTGATGCAAGAGAAGAAAGTTGTTGCTTATACCTCTCGCCAGTTGAAGCCTAATGAGAAGAACTACCCCACTCATGATCTTGAGTTGGCGGCAGTTGTGCATGCTCTTTTGACTTGGAGACATCTTCTATTGGGAAGAAAAGTGGACATTTTCACTGATCACAAGAGTCTCAAGTACATCTTCACTCAGCCTAATCTCAACCTCAGGCAAACTCGATGGGTCGAAATGATTCAAGAGTATAATCCGAGTATTGAGTATACTCCAGGCAAGACCAATGTGATTGCTGACGCTTTGAGTAGAAAGGCCTACTGCAACAGTCTGATTCTCAAGCCTTATCAACCCGAGCTTTGTGAAGCTTTCCGCAAACTTAATCTGCAAGTTGTTCCTCAAGGTTTCCTCGCCAACCTTAAAGTCTCTCCTACCTTGGAAGACCAGATTCGCCAAGCCCAGCTTGTTGATGCTATGGTGAAAAAGGTGAAGATTGGGATTGCCAAGAGTCAGTCCAAGTACAAGTGCTACCGCCTTGATGACAAGGACACTCTCTTCTACGAGGATCGTATTGTTGTACCCAAAGGTGACCTCCGTAAAGTGATCTTGAACGAGGCTCACAATTCTCTCCTCTCCATCCACCCTGGGAGCACGAAGATGTATCAGGACCTTAAGCAAGCTTATTGGTGGACTCGAATGAAGCGCGAGATCGCTCAATTCGTGAATGAATGTGATGTCTGCAGAAGAGTGAAGGCAGAACACCAAAGGCCAGCGGGTCTCCTCCAACCTCTTGCCATTCCAGAATGGAAGTTTGACCACATTGAAATGGACTTCGTGACTGGGTTTCCAAAGTCCAAGCATGGCAATGATGCTATATTCGTTGTCATCGACAAACTCACCAAAGTGGCTCACTTTCTGCCTATCAAAGAGTCGATCACTGCAGCTCAATTGGCGGAACTCTATACCTGTCGTATTGTCTCTCTGCACGGTATTCCTCAAGTGATCTCTTCAGACCGTGGCAGCATCTTTACCTCGAAGTTTTGGGATTCTTTTCAGAAGGCCATGGGCACGAATATCCGCTTCAGCACAGCTTTCCATCCTCAAAGTAGCGGTCAAGTCGAGCGTGTCAACCAGATTCTTGAAGATATGCTCAGAGCTTGTGTGATCTCCTTCGGCATGAAGTGGGAGGATTGTCTTCCTTATGCTGAATTCTCCTACAACAATAGTTTTCAAGCAAGTTCGGGCAAGGCCCCATTTGAAATTTTGTATGGCAGGAAGTGCCGTACCCCTCTCAACTGGTCTGAAACCGGTGAACGTCAGCTTTTGGGTAATGACTTAATCACAGAAGCAGAAGAAATGTGCAAAGTCATTCGTGATAACCTCAAAGCAGCCCAATCCCGTCAGAAGAGCTACTATGATAGTAAGCATCGTGATTTAGCTTTCGAGATCGGAGATCATGTTTACCTCCATGTCTGTCCTATGAAAGGTACTCGTCGCTTCGGTATCAAAGGGAAGCTTGCCCCCAGATACGTGGGACCTTTCAAGATTGTCAGCAAGAGAGGCGACCTCGCCTATCAACTCGAGCTTCCTTCAAACTTTGCAAATGTTCATACCGTGTTCCATGTCTCTCAGCTTCGAAAGTGCTTCAAGACTCCTGACCGCACCGTCAACTTTGAGGACATTGAGCTCCAAGAAGATCTTTCCTATCGTGAGCACCCAGTTGCTATTCTCGAAGAGACTAAACGCAAGACTCGCAATAAGTCAATCAAATTTCTCAAAGTCAAGTGGTCACACCATTCCGACCGTGAAGCTACCTGGGAACGCGAGGATCACCTCCATTCTGAGTATCCAACGTTCTTTCAGTCCTAGATCTCGGGACGAGATCCTTTCGTAGTGGTGG
Organism: Triticum dicoccoides; assembly: GCF_002162155.2. Taxonomy (NCBI): domain Eukaryota; kingdom Viridiplantae; phylum Streptophyta; class Magnoliopsida; order Poales; family Poaceae; genus Triticum; species Triticum dicoccoides. Next base: position 282,231,697 of record NC_041386.1, on the reverse strand, counting down.
AGTGTTGTAACACCCCGGATGTAACTTTCCCAATTTGTACTCCAACTCTTGCCGTTTCCGGCGTTAAGTTATATTTATTTCCTCGGGTTCGGGTCTTTGTCTTTGTGTGTTGTTGTCGTTGTCATGCATCTCATATCATGTCATCATGTGCATTGCATTTGCATACGTGTTCGTCTCATGCATTCGAGCATTTTCCCCGTTGTCCGTTTTGCATTCCGGCGCTTCGTTCTCCTCCGGTGGTCATTTCTAGCTTTCTTTCATGTGTGGGGATTAAACATTTTCGGATTGGACCGAGACTTGCCAAGCGGCCTTGGTTTACTACCGATAGACCGCCTGTCAAGTTTCGTGTCATTTGGACTTCATTTGATACTCCAACGGTTAACCGAGAGACCGAAAAGACCTCGTGTGTGTTGCAGCCCAACACCCCTCCAATTTGGCCCAAAACCCACCTAACTCTGCTCCATCATCTAGAGCGTTCGATCACGACCGCGTGGCCGAAAACCACACCTCATTTGGACTCTCCTAGCTCCTCCAATGTCTATATATAGACCCCTTCCCCGAAATCCGGATCCCCCTCGTCAAACCCTAGATCCACCCCTCACGCGCGCCGGACATTGTCCGCCGGCGCCGGACATGCCGCCGCCAGCCACCCACGCGCTGCCATGTGGCGTAGCCACCGCCTCCACCATCGCGGCCCGCCAGGCCCAGGGACGACCCCCGTGGCCGAGCCACCCGCGCCGCCTCCTCCCACGCTGCGCCGCCACCTCCCTCTCCTCTGAGCCGCAGCCGCCGGCGCGAGCCGCCACCGCCGCCTCCGTGCGCCGCCGCCGCCGCCTCCACACGCCGCCGCCGCCACCACCAGCCGCCGCCACCGCGCCGCGCCGCCGCGCTCCGGCCGCCGCCCCGGCGACCTCTCCGGCCTCGCCTCGCCCTCGCCGGCCGCCGGCGACCTCGGATCTACCGGCCGCGAACAGTGCCGCCGCTGCCTCGGTTCGCACGCCGGGTCAAACCCTAGATCCGGAGGTTGTTTTTTTCGTCTGTCCCTAAATTCCTAGCCCAAGTGCTCATGTTCGTAGCTCCGTAACTTTGCATTCGTAGCTTCGATTCATGCATATAGCATATCAAAACATTCATCTCAGAGAGTACATCATTTCATTCCATTGCATAATTTCATTTGAGCTCATCTTGATGCCCGAAATGCTGTTAGAAGAGGGCTACTTGAGTTAATTGTCAGATCTGCTACTCCATTTAGCTTTTTGTCATTTTTGCCATGATTAATGTGTGCATGATATGCCCTGATGCTCTACATGTGTTTTGTTAAGGGTTTTGTCATCTTTCTAGAGGTGCAACCCATGTATTTTTGTGATGTGTGTGGTGACTTGTGCAAGCTTGCAAAGTGGTGCACTTAGTAATCCTGTTTTCAGGGACTTAGCAATTCCACCAAGTCTTTGATCTGTTTAGCTCATGATGCCTTATGTTCATGTTGTTTCCTAGTGATCCGTGCCTCTTTTGAGGATGATCAGTAAGGATGTTTTGTTAATATTGTAGTGCTCTATCCATCCATGTCTTTGTTTGAAATTATGGAGCATCCTAGCTTGAGTCAATTGAGCTCTACTTTTGCTACTTTGTGAATCTGGCAGGTTGTCAACTTGTTTGCAATTTTGCCGATGATGTTGTAGTTGATCCATGCATGCTATGCTATTGTTCTTGCCATGTCTAGATTGAATTTTGTGCCTTCTTGATGGGTGTATGCTTGTCTTGCCATGACTTGCACCATCGTGAGTGCATCGAGCTCGTAAACATGCCTACTTGAGTTATATTTCAGCATGTGTTAGTTTTTCACTAAGTGTGAAACTGATTATGTTTTTTGTTATGTTCACATGCTTGCAATTGTATTTTCTGATCCCTTTTGGCTCAAGGTCACTAAGGGACTTTTGTTAAGCTCTTTGAGTAGATCCATGCCATGCTTTACTTTGCCATGTTCAGATCCTGTAGCATATAGTTTTGTTGCTCCGAAGAGGGCTACCTTATCTGAAATTCCAGACGAGTGTTGATTTCACTAAGTCTGAGATCTGTTTGTCATATGCATTTTTGCCATGCTTGTTTGAACCTGTTAATGGATGAACTGGCCGTAGCTCAGTGCTAGACTTTTGTTAAGCATCTTGTGTGCATCCCTGCCATGTATTTTGTTGTCATGTTTGGGTGCTGTAGCATGTTCTTTTCGTTGCATTTAGATGCCTACTTGCTGTAAATCGCAGACCGGTGTCATTTTTGAATCGCTTGCCATTTCCAAACCGTAACTCCGATTCCGGCGTTCTTTATATCGTTTTCAAGCGATTTCGTCTCATCTTTCCAGTGGCACACTTGGATTTCCAAGTTGAGGCCAGGTTCATGCATTTCCTGTCATATCTTGCATTTTGCATCCCGCATCGCATCCCGCCTAGCATATCATCATTGCATCATATTGCTTGATCCTTGCACATGGTTGATTGTATCCTTGTTGTTTGTTTGTCTTGTTTGGGTAGAGCTGGGAGACGAGTTCGGTAACGAGGAGCCCGTTGAGTTTGCTTTCGAGGATCCAGTTAACTCTGACAACTGTGCAGGCAAGATGATCATACCCTCGAAATCACTACTATCTTTGCTATGCTAGTTTTGCTCGCTCTTTTGCTATGCCAATGCTACGATGCCTACCACTTGCTTTCAAGCCTCCCATATTGCCATGTCAAACCTCTAACCCACCATTGTCGTAGCAAACCGTTGATTGGCTATGTTATCGCTTTGACCAGCCCCTCTTATAGCGTTGCTAGTTGCAGGTGAAGATTGAAGGCCGTTCCTTATTGGAACATTTATTTACTTGTTGGGATATCATTATATTGCTATGTTATCTTAATGCATCTATATAATTGGTAAAGGGTGGAAGGCTCGGCCTCTCGCCTAGTGTTTTGTTCCACTCTTGCCGCCCTAGTTTCTGTCATATCGGTGTTATGTTCCCGGATTTTGCGTTTCTTACGCGGTTGGGTTATAATGGGAACCCCTTGATAGTTCGCCTTGATTAAAGCTTTTCCAGCAATGCCCAACCTTGGTTTTACCATTTGCCACCTAGCCTTTTCTTTCCCTTGGGTTCTGCAGACTCAAGGGTCATCTTATTTTAACCCCCCCGGGCCAGTGCTCCTCTGAGTGTTGGTCCAAACTAGAGCCCCTTGCAGCGCCACCTCGGGGAAACTCGAGGGCTGGTTTTAGTTGTACGGATTGCTTATCTGAGTGTGCCCTGAGAAAGAGATATGTGCAGCTCCTATCGGGATTTGTCGGCACATTCTGGCGGTGTTGTTGGTCTTGTTTTAACCTGTCGAAGTGTCTTGAATTACCGAGATACCGAGTCTGATCGGAACATCTTGGGAGGAGGTCTATTCCTTCGTTGTCCGTGAGAGCTTGTCATGGGCTAAGTTGGGACTCCCTTGCAGGGATTGAACTTTGAAATCCGTGCCCGCGGTTATGGGCAGATGGGAATTTGTTAATGTCCGGTTGTAGATAACTTGAACCTTAACTTAATTAAAATGAATCAACTGAGTGTGTTACCGTGATGGCCTCTTCTCGGCGGAGTCCAGGAAGTGGACACGGTGTTGGAGTAATGTTTGCGCAGGTTGCTCTCTAGTTTCTCGCTCGCGCTTTGCCTCCTCTTCTCGCTCTCTTTTGCGAATAAGTTAGCCACCATACTTGCTAGTCGCTTGCTGCAGCTCCACATATATTTACTTTGCCTTACCTATAAGCTTAAATAGTCTTGATCGCGAGGGTGCGAGATTGCTGAGTCCCTGTGGCTCACAGATTACTATTACACCAGACGCAGGGCCTGATGATTCCGCTCCAGGAGACGCGTATGAGCTCAAGTGGGAGTTCGACGAAGACTCTCAACGTTACTATGTTTCCTTTCCTGATGATCAGTAGTGGTGCCCAGTTGGGGGTGATTGGGACCGTGTCGCTTGTTGGGTTATCTTTGATTTTGGCGCCGTAGTCGGGCCATGAGTGTTTGGATGATGTAATGTTATTTATGTACTTGATTGACGTGGCAAGTGTAAGTCAACTATGTTATCTCCCCTTTTATTATTATATTACATCGGATGTTTGTGAAGATTGCCTAACTTGCGACATATGCCTTCAATGCGATTATGTCTCTAAGTCGTGCCTCGACACGTGGGAGCTATAGTCGCATCGAGGGTGTTACAAGTTGGTATCAGAGCCTTCCCCGACCTTAGGAGCCCCATTGCTTGATTGTTTTTAGCAGCCGAGTTGTGTCTAGAAAAATGTTTTGAGTCTTCTAGGAATTATATATCGAAGAGTTTAGGAATTCTTTTTACTTCCCAGTCTCCTCATCGCTCTGGTAAGGCATCCTGATGTAGAGTTTTGACTCTTCTCTTCTCAAATTTCGCTAATTTTTTTTTAGGATCACGAGGGTATCTTGGAATCGTTCCAATGGTTTTATAATGATAACATTGTCTTGGTGCCTTCTGTCAGGGGTTTAGTGGAAGTGTCCCGGGGAGTTGAGCTCTGAGGTGTTGTCATCATAATTTTATCGTTGCAGTTCTGGAATACCTGAGTCTAGTACGCCGACATCGAAAATCTCTTTTATGCAGTTCGTTGGTGAGATAACCTCGACGCCACCCAGTACTGGGGCAGGAGTTCGGGGGTATCGCCATAACTTGTATAACAGATGCTTTTCGAAGGTTGAGGTAGATGGTTTCCAAAGGTTTCTTGGTTATGTGTTGAAGGATGGATACAACTGGATGTAGGATTTGCTAGTTTGGGTGAGATATTATGCTTCCCCTGTATCCCCAACATCTGATTGCATAACCGGAAAGGTTCGGGAGTTTCATAGGTGGGAATTCTAGTAGCTCTAGTTCTTCTTCCACGGATATTGGTTTGAGATTGGGATTTCTTACCGATTATTCGTTGTTGATCCGTACCTTGTTGATTTATTTTCTCTACCTTAATTCTACGCGGCTTCTCAATTTATGGATATGTGGCCATTTCAAGAGGAATGCATTCGTTCATTTTGTTCGGATGTGAAGACTATATGTTGCAATTTTCATTCCGTTGGATTCAGCTTCAATATTTGTCTATCAATGTGCTAATGGACGTCAACCTCTTCAGGATGGCTCCTCCAACACGCACGACTCCGAATCCTGATCCGCCACCACCTCCACCTCCTCCGGAGGCATGGCAAGCTGTGATGGCCGCAACCAATGCAAACACACAGTTGATCATGCAAATTCTTCAAGAGCGCAATCAAGGCAACCAAGGGAATCAAGGCAGCAATCAGAATCACTTTGCTACACTCAACCAGTTCCTTGCTAACGGGCCAAAGACTTTCAGCAATTGTGTTGAGGTAACCGATGCTGACGATTGGCTTGTGGATCTGTGTAAGCATTTCGAGTGCAGTAACATCAGGCCTGAGGACTTTGTCAAGTTCGCTTCCTTCCAACTCAAAGATCAAGCTGCAGAATGGTTCCAACAGTACAAGGATTCCAGAGGTGGACGTGTTATCACTTGGGATGATTTCCGTCGAGATTTCCGAGCTCATCATATTCCGCAGACCGTGGTTGAAATCAAGCGTGAGGAATTCCGCAATCTGAAGCAAGGCTCTTTGTCTGTCTATGACTACAACAAGTTGTTCCAGAAGCTCGCCCGCTTTGCCAAGCAGGACGTCCCTGATGAGAAGAGCATGATATATCAGTTCAGGGGTGGTCTTAGAGAAGAAATTCAGCTAGCTCTTGTTCTCTTCGAGCCCTTGAGGTACGATGAGTTCTACAACATGGCACTGAAGCAAGAGGCTGCTCAGTTGAGGTGTGATGCTTCCAAGAAGCGAGTCAGAGATGTTACTCCTTCTTCCTCTACTCAAGTGGCCAAGCAGCAGAAGTATTGGCTTCCTCCTCCTCTGTTCCGTCAGCCATATCAGCAGAAGAGCAAAGGTGGCAGTGGATCTTCCCACCCACCCAACCCTGGCTTTCAGAACAAGACTTCGTCTCAAGCTCCAAGATCGAGTGCTCCGTATCACCGTCCGCTTTCAGAGGTCACGTGCAACAAGTGCCAACAGAAGGGTCACTATGCCAACAAGTGTTTCAACCAGACGCATCTTCCTCCTCCTCCTCCTGTCAGATTGGTAAGTACAGCTGTGGTCAAGCATAACCCCAAGTACGCCAACGTCAATTTGCTGAATGCAGCTCAGGCAGAGGACTCGTCAGATGTGATCATGGGTAACCTTCCTGTTAACGATGTTCCGGCAAAAGTTCTTTTTGACACGGGTGCATCGCATTGTTTCATCTCGAGACCTTTTGCATCTAAGCACGATTTTGTTACTCAAGTGTTACCGAAACCGTTGGCTATCGTCTCTCCGGCCCGTCAAATGACATCTCGAGTATGCGTTCCGGATGTTACTATCACTTTGGGTGACTATAGGTTCTTGTCCTCTCCAAATGTTCTTGGTGACTCGGATATTGATCTTATTCTCGGGATGGATTGGCTTTCTAAGCACAAGGCTCAGCTTGATTGTGCAGCGAGGCAGATTCAATTGACTCATTCGTCTGAGGATGTGATTGTCTTTGCCGCTCGTGATAATACCATCCGTCTGTTTTATCTCAATGAAAGGGGTGAACTTGATGCCATCTCGCAAATTCCAGTCGTTTGCGAATATCAAGACATCTTTCCAGAAGAGCTTCCAGGAATGCCTCCGCACCGGCCAGTTGAATTCGTTATTGATCTTGAGCCTGGCACGGAACCTGTGTGCAAACGTCCTTACAAGCTCGGACCTGAAGAGTTGAAGGAGCTGAAGAAGCAACTCGATATTCAAGAGAAAATGCGTCTCATCTGGCCTAGTTCTTCTCCGTGGGGTTGTGGTGTTCTTTTTGTGAAGAAGAAGGATGGAACGGACCGACTTTGTGTTGATTACCGTCCAGTGAACAAGAAGACCATCAAGAACAAATACCCACTTCCCAACATCAATGAGCTGTTCGAACAACTCAAAGGTGCTCAAGTATTCTCCAAGCTTGATCTCTGTATGGGTTATCATCAGATTCGAATTCGTGAGCAAGATATTCCCAAGACGGCTTTCAAGATAAGCTTTGGTTCATATGAATACACTGTCATGTCTTTTGGCCTCGTCAACGCTCCTCCGACGTTCTCTCGCATGATGAACTTCATCTTCAATGCCTACACCAATGACTTTGTTTTGGTCTATCTCGACGACATTCTGGTTTTCTCCAAGAACAAGGAAGATCATGTCAAGCACTTGCGTTTGGTTCTCGATAAGCTCAGGGAACATCAGTTCTACGCCAAGTTCTCCAAGTGTGAATTTTGGCTCGATGAAGTGCTTTATCTTGGTCATATCATCTCTGCCAAGGGCATTGCCGTGAATCCTGAGAAGGTGTCTGCAATTGTGAATTGGGAACCTCCTCAGAACGTGAAGCAACTCCGCAGTTTTCTCGGTCTCACAAGCTATCACCGAAGATTCGTTGGAAACTTTTCTAAGATCGCGAAGCCTCTCTCAGATCTTCTTCAGAAGCACGTCAAGTACATTTGGTCTCCGGAGTGTGATGTTGCTTTCAACACTTTGAAAGAGAAATATATCACTGCTCCAGTTCTCACTCCGCCTGATGAATCCAAGCCGTACGAGGTCTTTTGTGATGCCTCTCTCCTAGGTCTTGGCGCAGTATTGATGCAAGAGAAGAAAGTTGTTGCTTATACCTCTCGCCAGTTGAAGCCTAATGAGAAGAACTACCCCACTCATGATCTTGAGTTGGCGGCAGTTGTGCATGCTCTTTTGACTTGGAGACATCTTTTAGTGGGAAGAAAAGTGGACATTTTCACTGATCACAAGAGTCTCAAGTACATATTCACTCAGCCTAATCTCAACCTCAGGCAAACTCGATGGGTCGAAATGATTCAAGAGTATAATTGATAGAGGCGGAGGTGTCCCGTCTTTCGATGAGATGATGGATTTCGCTTTGGTGGAAGTCGACTTTGACGATCCGACTACGAACGTGCGAGGACGTCGCGCCTTAGCAATCGCTAAACCAACTCCGAGAGGTTATTGACCACGCCGGAGCACGATCAACCTGACCACGAGGGCATGTTTCCTGCGAGCAAACGAAGAACAAGCAAGAAACTGAGATTGCAATCTGGATATTGCGAATATAAGATGAAAGCTTTATTGATCAAGGTGGGGTTCTGTGACGCCTTTGTCTGGTCGTTGAACACAAACGAAGTACGCGAAGTTGCAGCTATGGCGAACTTTTAATCTAAACAAAACCCAAAGTCTAAACGATGCCCTAAGGGCTGTATATATGGAGGAAGAGGGGGGGGAATTTCGTGGCCCTTGGTGGAGGGGTCCGAAATCAACCCTATCTCTTGTTTCCCCACACATACGGACTCTAAAAATAGCCTATAGTTATGTATTTCGAAATTACATGGGCCTGGCCGAATAATAAGGTGACGCAGCACCTAAAATAGCCTCGGGACGAAATTTATGAAGTGGCATCTTGTATATTTCGTCCAAGGCTTCATGCACCCATTATGGTGGCTTCAAAGTCCTGAAATCATCACTTGTAACTCCGTTCTTGTTCCCCTTGCGCATGCCATCATCTCCATGCTTGTTCTTGCTCCAATGTTCATCCTTCTCCAAGCTAGGCCCTTCATTTATAAGCAAAACAAATGTATCCAATTTAGGCAGCATCATATTCTCATGAACATTAGAATCATTACCAAGAAACAAAAGTACCTGGTAATTTAGTTGGCGTGCACGAGATCTAGTAATTGGTCCAGTATGTATAGCAGCAGGGGCTGTGGGTGTAACAATTGTATTGATGTCCTCATCATCCTCCCCTTCTTGAAATGAAGTCGTCCTCGACGGAAGTTCATTTTCCTCACCCAAATAAGGCTTCAAATCTGCAATGTTAAAAGTGGGACTAACCCCAAAATCTGCAGGCAGCTCAAGTTTATATGCATTATCATTTATTTTCTCTAACACCTTAAAGGGACCATCAGCACGTGGCATTAACTTTGATTTGCGCAAATCAGGAAATCTATCCTTACGCAAATGTAACCAAACAAGATCTCCAGGTGCAAACACAACATGTTTTCTACCCTTATCTCCAGCAAGTTTATATTTAGCATTCATGCGCTCAATGTTTTCCTTAGTTAACTCATGCATTTTTAAAATCAATTCAGCACGTTGTTTAGAATCAAAATTAACCTTCTCCGAAGATGGAAGAGGCAACAAATCAATAGGTGCACGAGGTAGGAAACCATACACAACTTCAAAAGGGCACATCTTAGTAGTAGAATGCAATGAACGATTATAAGCAAATTCAATACGAGGCAAGCATTCCTCCCACATTTTCTTATTATTCTTCAAAACAGCCCTAAGCATAGTAGACAACGTTCTATTGACTACTTCAGTTTGTCCATCAGTTTGGGGGTGACAAGTAGTACTAAAAAGTAGTTTAGTCCCCAACTTAGCCCATAAACATCTCCAAAAGTGGCTAAGAAATTTAGTATCACGATCTGAAACAATAGTATTTGGCACACCATGCAAGCGAATAATTTTACGAAAGAACAAATCAGCAACATTAACAGCATCATCGCTTTTATGACATGGTATAAAGTGTGCCATTTTCGAGAATCTATCCACGACAACAAAAATGCTATCCCTCCCCTTCTTTGTTCGAGGTAAACCTAAAACAAAGTCCATAGATATATCCTCCCAAGGAACACTAGGTACAGGCAAAGGCATATATAAACCATGAGGATTGAGTCGTGACTTAGCTTTTTGACATGTAGTGCAGCGAGCAATAAAACGCTCAACATCCCGTCTCATCTTTGGCCAAAAGAAATGTGTAGCAAGTACGTCCTCCGTCTTCTTCACGCCAAAGTGTCCCATTAATCCTCCTCCATGCGCCTCCTGCAACAACAAAAGACGAATGGAGCTAGCTGGAATGCATAGCTTGTTAGCACGAAACACAAATCCATCGTTAACAACAAACTTGTTCCACATTCTTCCTTCTTTACAATTCTGCATTACATCTTTAAAATCAGCATCATGCACATATTGATCTTTGATGGTCTCCAAACCAAATATTTTGAAGTCAAGTTGTGAAAGCATAGTATAGCGACGAGACAATGCATCAGCAATAACATTTTCTTTTCCCTTCTTGTGTTTAATGACATAAGGGAAAGTCTCAATGAATTCAACCCATTTAGCATGTCTACGATTCAGTTTAGCTTGACTTTTAATACGTTTCAAAGATTCATGATCATAATGTATAACAAATTCTTTGGGCCATAGATAATGTTGCCATGTTTCTAAAGTCCGAACAAGAGCATATAATTCTTTATCATAAGTAGAATAATTCAGACTAGGCCCACTCAATTTTTCAGAAAAGTATGCAACAGGTTTGCCATCTTGTAATAACACACCTCCTAATCCAATTCCACTAGCATCACATTCAAGCTCAAAAGTCTTATTAAAATCAGGAAGTTGGAGTAAAGGAGCATGTGTCAACTTATCTTTCAATATCGTGAAGGCTTCTTCCTGTGCGGTACCCCAAAGAAAAGGCACATCTTTCTTTGTAAGCTCATTGAGAGGTGCAGCAATGGTGCTGAAATCTCTCACAAAACGCCTATAGAATCCAGCGAGGCCAAGAAAACTCCTCACTTGTGTGACCGTTTTGGGCTGCGGCCAACTCTCAATAGCTTCAATCTTGGCTTTATCAACTTCAATTCCCTGTGGAGTAACAACATAGCCAAGAAAAGATACTCGGTCGGTGCAAAAGGTGCACTTCCCAAGGTTACCAAACAAACGTGCATCACGTAGAGCAATAAAAACAGCACGTAAATGTTCCAAATGTTCTTCCAATGATCTGCTATAAATCAATATGTCATCAAAGTAAACTACCACAAATCGTCCAATGAAAGCACGTAAAACTTCGTTCATTAATCTCATGAAAGTACTAGGTGCATTAGTTAACCCAAAAGGCATGACTAACCACTCATATAATCCAAACTTAGTTTTAAATGCTGTTTTCCATTCATCTCCCAATTTCATACGAATTTGATGGTAGCCACTACGCAAATCAACTTTGGAGAATATTGTAGAGCCACTCAATTCATCAAGCATATCATCTAGCCTAGGAATAGGATGACGATAACGAATAGTAATATTATTAATGCCTCTACAATCAACACACATACGTGATGTACCATCCTTTTTCGGCACTAGAATAATAGGAACAGCGCAAGGACTAAGGGATTCGCGTATATAACCTTTGTCGAGAAGCTCTTGTACTTGACGCATAATCTCCTTCGTCTCCTCTGGATTGGTACGGTATGGTGCACGGTTTGGCAGTGAAGCACTGGGAATTAAGTCAATCTGATGCTCAATCCCTCGAATAGGCGGTAATCCCGGTGGCACGTCTTGTGGAAAAACGTCAGCAAACTCCTGCAAAATGTTAGTGACAGCAGGAGGCAAAGAGGAAGGCACGTCCTCGAATGAAAATAATGCCTCTTTGCACACAAAAGCATAGCAAACAGATTTGCTGAAATCTAGCTCATCAATATCAGATTTGGTGGCAAATAAACATGCACTTTTCAATTTAATTTCAGAAGCAACACTAGATGGTTTATTATTAGGCTTCATTTGTTGCTCAAATTCTTTTGCCACAATCTGATTTTCACTCTTATTCTTCTCCTGTTGTGCTTTATTAGCTCTATTAATATCATCTTTCAAAATGGAATCAGGAGTCATAGGAAGCAAAGTAATATTTTTATCCTTATGAACAAGAGTATAGTGATTGTTTCTACCATGTTGTACAGAATTTTTATCAAATTGCCATGGTCTACCAAGTAATAAGGAACATGCTTGCATAGGTACCACATCACAATCAACATAATCAGCATATGTAGAGATACTAAAATGCACACGAACAGTACGTGTTACCTTAACCTTGCCGCTGTTGTTGAACCATTGGATGTAGTAAGGATGTGGATGTGGTCTTGTGGTGAGAGAAAGCTTCTCCGCCATCTCCATGCTAGCCAAGTTGTTGCAGCTCCCTCCGTCTATTATGACGCGCACAGAACGTTCCTTCACAACTCCCTTGGTATGGAACAAATTGTGCCTCTGATTTTGCTCAGCTTGTGTGACCTGCACACTCAAAACACGTTGAGCAACTAAACATTCATACCTGTCAGCGTCTTCAGGAGCCATGTATTGCGTCTCATGATCAGAATCATCTCCACCATGTTCTTCACGTGTAATAAGAGCCAAAGTCTCCTCATCATAGTCACTAGCGGACTCATATCCACCATCCGCGGTAGCAATCATCACACGCGAAGATTTGCATTCTCTCGCATAATGACCTCCTCCCTTACAACGACGACAAATAATATCACTTGTGTGCCCTGTTGATGCCATGGAAGAAGAAGAACTCCGTGCAGGCCCAGCAGGTGCGCTCTTGGCAGATAATGGTGGTTGTGCCTGTTTTCTTGTATCACGACTGGAGGAGGCACCTAATTGAGGTGCTGGTGCAGTTGAAGTAGAAGATGCACGCGTTGTCCATGATGACGGTCGGCCTGCAGAAAAGTTAGTTCGCGCCAATGCTTGTCGATCCTGCACTTCACGTTCAGCTTTACAAGCAAGATGGAATAAATGAGTGATATTAGTATACTCCTTATAGTCTAGAATGGTCTGAATCTCTCTATTTAATCCACCCAGAAAACGTGCAAGCATAGCTTCATTCTCCTCAACAATACCACATCTAATCATGCCAGTTTGTAATTCCTGATAATATTCTTCTACAGAATTTTTTCCTTGTCTTAAGCGCTGTAATTTTTGAAGCAATTCACGTTGATAATATGGTGGAACCCAACGAGTACGCATAGCAGTTTTCAAAGCAGCCCAAGTAGCGGGAGTAGGATATAATCTACAATGTTCAGACCACCATACACATGCAAAACTAGTGAAAGCACAAACAACAGCAGCAACCCGTCTCTCCTCGGGATATTGTAAACATGTAAAACGTTGTTCAGTTTCTAACTCCCAAGTAAGATATATATCAGGAACATATCTACCCTCAAATGGTGGAATATTCAATTTCAGTTTAGGAATATGGACATCATCTCGTACCTGAGGTGGTGGTGCGGGCCTACCATTACGAATATATACCTGAGGTCGACCTGGTGGTGGTGGTGCTGGTGGCTGCACGTAGTTCGGATTTTGATCAACCTCATCCTCATAATCTCCCACATAATCATCATCCTCCTGGGTACCAGCAGCATCAGTAGCAGGAGCCAAAGAAGCACCAACAGCAGTAGCAGCGGCACCAGAATGTTGTCCTGGCTCAATAGGAACACGCTGTGCTCGTCCATACTGATTCGGAAGGGGGCGTAGTTGTTGTTGTTGCAGAGGTGCGACAGGTGCAGCCGGTGGTGGAAGACGCGCAAGCAGTTCATTAAATCTGTTATCGAGCTTTGTTTCGAACGTCTTCTCAAGGCCAGTAATCTTCTCCATGGCCTCTTCAAAATTATTCAGCACATCTTGCACCTGTTCAGTCATCATGTGCTGAAACTTATCATGAAGCTCCTTGTTCGATAAATTCTCCCAGTCAATCTCGTCGGCTTGTGATCCTGGCATGGTTAGCAGCAATAGAAACACACAAGAATATGATCCTACAGACTACGAACAAGTGGTGGTGGTGGGTGTCACAAATCCGTCAAGCAAACCTCAAATTCTTACCAGTTCTTACCCAGCAGAAGGTGGTGATCGGCAACCGTTGTAGTCAAAACTCTCAAAGCTTGGATAGAGCGATTACCAGGGAGAGTCAAACGCACGAGTAGATGTATGTGGAGCTGGGAAGGCTTATATGGTAGCAAAAAGGGTCAGCAATAATCAATTCAGAGATGCAAAATTGAATAAACGCTCAACGACGGTACTGTGCTGGTCCTAGGCTAGACTGTGCTAGAGACGCGAGCCTAGAACACCAACAAAATCACGGCGCGGCACGTAAACAAGGGAAAAGCACACTCTGAATTTTTTTTCGCTCTTTTTTTTTGCGCTGCTTTTTTTTGGCGAAAAATCACTATAATGGCGAGTGTCTCAAAACTCTTCCTAGCTCAAACGGACAGGATGGGCACGAAATTTTTTCGACCAAATTTTTTTTTTCGACTGCCCGGACCCAAAAACTGGAAACGGGTCAAAAAAAAACTTCCTATAAATACACGTGTCTCAAAACACTCAGAAACACCTAAAAATAGGATAGCCAGAATTTTTTTCGAAAAATGCGTTTTCGAAAAATTTTGGGCCTAAACGGAGCGTGGCTACCCGACTCTTCTTTTTTTTTTCCGAAACCTACTCCGGCAAGGAAACACGAATCGGAATCTAGATGGATCTCGAAAACAAACCTAATATGCAAGGAACTCGGATTGGTGGTGGATATATGGTGGTGGTATATGGCAGCGGTGGTGGTAGCGGTGGTAGTATATGGATATGGATCGGTGGTGGTATATGGACACGGATTGGTGGTGGTATATGGATACGGATTTAGAGCGGTGGTGGATAAGCGGTGGTGGTAGATGGCAGGGGCGATGATGATGGTGCGGCGGCGGCGTGACAACTTATGACCAGAACTCGAAACTCTAAAAGACTAGACTCTAAGACCAGCAACTAGACACGACGATGCAACCGCAAATTCAACAAAGCAAAACCCTAAAAAGATTATGCAAAGGCTCAGATTGGTTCGGATATGATGAACTAACCCTAATTTTTTTCTGTGGCTTTTTCGTGGACTGTAGGTATGAAGAACAAACTTGATCTAAACTACGAAAAACTGTAAAATCTCACCGAGCAACCTGGAAATCTGATACCACTTGATAGAGGCGGAGGTGTCCCGTCTTTCGATGAGATGACGGATTTTGCTTTGGTGGAAGTCGACTTTGACGATCCGACTACGAACGTGCGAGGACGTCGCGCCTTAGCAATCGCTAAACCAACTCCGAGAGGTTATTGACCACGCCGGAGCACGATCAACCTGACCACGAGGGTGTGTTTCCTGCGAGCAAACGAAGAACAAGCAAGAAACTGAGATTGCAATCTGGATATTGCGAATATAAGATGAAAGCTTTATTGATCAAGGTGGGGTTCTGTGACGCCTTTGTCTGGTCGTTGAACACAAACGAAGTACGCGAAGTTGCAGCTATGGCGAACTTTTAATCTAAACAAAACCCAAAGTCTAAACGATGCCCTAAGGGCTGTATATATGGAGGAAGAGGGGGGAATTTCGTGGCCCTTGGTGGAGGGGTCCGAAATCAACCCTATCTCTTGTTTCCCCACACATACGGACTCTAAAAATAGCCTATAGTTATGTATTTCGAAATTACATGGGCCTGGCCCAATAATAAGGTGACGCAGCACCTAAAATAGCCTCGGGACGAAATTTATGAAGTGGCATCTTGTATATTTCGTCCAAGGCTTCATGCACCCATTATGGTGGCTTCAAAGTCCTGAAATCATCACTTGTAACTCCGTTCTTGTTCCCCTTGCGCATGCCATCATCTCCATGCTTGTTCTTGCTCCAATGTTCATCCTTCTCCAAGCTAGGCCCTTCATTTGTAAGCAAAACAAATGTATCCAATTTAGGCAGCATCATATTCTCATGAACATTAGAATCATTACCAAGAAACAAAAGTACCTGGTAATTTAGTTGGCGTGCACGAGCTCTAGTAATTGGTCCAGTATGTATAGCAGCAGGGGCTGTGGGTGTAACAATTGTATTGATGTCCTCATCAATAATCCAAGTATTGAGTATACTCCAGGCAAGGCCAATGTGATTGCTGACGCTTTGAGCAGAAAGGCCTACTGCAATAGTCTGATTCTCAAGCCTTATCAACCCGAGCTTTGTGAAGCTTTCCGCAAACTTAATCTGCAAGTTGTTCCTCAAGGTTTCCTCGCCAACCTTAAAGTCTCTCCTACCTTGGAAGACCAGATTTGCCAAGCCCAGCTTGTTGATGCTATGGTGAAAAAGGTGAAGATTGGGATTGCCAAGAGTCAGTCCAAGTACAAGTGCTACCGCCTTGATGACAAGGACACTCTCTTCTACGAGGATCGTATTGTTGTACCCAAAGGTGACCTCCGTAAAGTGATCTTGAACGAGGCTCACAATTCTCTCCTCTCCATCCACCCTGGGAGCACGAAGATGTAACAGGACCTTAAGCAAGCTTATTGGTGGACTCGAATGAAGCGCGAGATCACTCAATTCGTGAATGAATGTGATGTGTGCAGAAGAGTGAAGGCAGAACACCAAAGGCCAGCGGGTCTCCTCCAACCTCTTGCCATTCCAGAATGGAAGTTTGACCACATTGAAATGGACTTCGTGACTGGGTTTCCAAAGTCCAAGCGTGGCAATGATGCTATATTCGTTGTCATCGACAAACTCAGCAAAGTGGCTCACTTTCTGCCTATCAAAGAGTCGATCACTGCAGCTCAATTGGCGGAACTCTATACCTCTCGTATTGTCTCTCTGCACGGTATTCCTCAAGTGATCTCTTCAGACTGTGGCAGCATCTTTACCTCGAAGTTTTGGGATTCTTTTCAGAAGGCCATGGGCACGAACATCCGCTTGAGCACAGCTTTCCATCCTCAAACTAGCAGTCAAGTCGAGCGTGTCAACCAGATTCTTGAAGATATGCTCAGAGCTTGTGTGATCTCCTTCGGCATGAAGTGGGAGGATTGTCTTCCTTATGCTGAATTCTCCTACAACAATAGTTTTCAAGCAAGTTCGGGCAAGGCCCCATTTGAAATTCTGTATGGCAGGAAGTGTCGTACCCCTCTCAACTGGTCTGAAACCGGTGAACGTCAGCTTTTGGGTAATGACTTAATCACAGAAGCAGAAGAAATGTGCAAAGTCATTCGTGATAACCTCAAAGCAGCCCAATCCCGTCAGAAGAGCTACTATGATAGTAAGCATCGTGATTTGGCTTTCGAGATCGGAGATCATGTTTACCTCCGTGTCTCTCCTATGAAAGGTACTCGTCGCTTCGGTATCAAAGGGAAGCTTGCCCCCAGATACGTGGGACCTTTCAAGATTGTCAGCAAGAGAGGCGACCTCGCCTATCAACTTGAGCTTCCTTCAAACTTTGCAAATGTTCATGACGTGATAGAGGCTAAGGTGTCCCGATGTTTCGATGAGATGGTGGCTATCGTTTTCTGTGGGAGTCGACCTTGACGATCCGACTACGAACGTGCGAGACGTCGCGCCTTAGCAATCGCTAAACCAACTTCCGAGGCTTATTGACCACGCCGGAGCACGATCAACCTGACCACGAGGGTCTGTTTCCTGCGAGCAAACGAAGAACAAGCAAGAAACTGAGATTGCAATCGGGATATTGCGAATATAAGATGAAAGCTTTATTGATCAAGGTGGGGTTCTGTGACGTCTTGGTCTGGTCGTTGGACACAAACGAAGTACGCGAAGTTGCAGCTATGGCAAACTTTTAATCTAAACAAAACCCAAAGTCTAAACGACGCCCTAAGGGCTGTATATATGGAGGAAGAGGGGGGAATTTCGTGGCCCTTGAGGGTGGGGTCCGAAACCAACCCTAACTCTTGTTTCCCCACACATACAGACTCTAAAAATAGCCTATACTTAAGTATTTCGAAATTACATGGGACTGGCCCATTAATAAGGTGACACAGCACCTAGAATAGCCTATGGACGAATATTATGAAGTGGCATCTTGTATATTTCGTCCAAGGCTTCATGCACTCCTTATGGCGGCTTCAAAGTCCTGAAATCATCACTTATAACTCCGTTCTTGATCCCCTTGCGCATGCCATCAACTCCATACGTGTTCTTGCTCCAATGTTCATCCTTCTCCAAGCTAGGCCCTTCATTTGTAAGCAAAACAAATGTATCCAATTTAGGCAGCATCATAATCTCATGAACATTAGAATCATTACCAAGAAACGAAAGTACCTGGTAATTTAATTGGCGTGCGCGAGCTCTAGTAATTGGTCCAGTATATGTAACAGTAGGGGCTGTGGGTGTAACAATGATATTGATGTCCTCATCATCCTCCCCTTCTTGAAATGAAGTCGTCCTCGACGGAAGCGCATCTTCCTCACCCAAATAAGGCTTCAAATCTGCAATGTTAAAAGTGGGACTAACCCCAAAATCTACAGGTAGCTCAAGTTTATATGCATTATCATTTATTTTCTCTAACACCTTAAAAGGACCATCAACACGTGGCATTAGCTTTGATTTGCGCAGATTAGGAAATCTATCTTTACGCAAATGTAACCAAACAAGATCTCCAGGTGCAAACACAACATGTTTTCTACCCTTATCTCCAGCAAGTTTATATTTAGCATTCATACGCTCAATGTTTTCCTTAGTTAACTCATGCATTTTTACAATCAATTCAGAACTTTCTTTAGCATCAAAATTAACCTTCTCTGAAGATGGAAGAGGCAACAAATCAATAGGTGCACGAGGTAGGAAACCATACACAATTTCAAAAGGGCACATCTTAGTAGTAGAATGCAATGAACGACTATAAGCAAATTCAATATGAGGCAAGCATTCTTCCCACATTTTCTTCTTATTCTTCAAAACAGCCCTAAGCATAGTAGACAATGTTCTGTTGACTACCTCAGTTTGTCCATCAGTTTGGGGGTGACAAGTAGTACTAAAAAGCAGCTTAGTCCCCAACTTAGCCCATAAACATCTCCAAAAGTGGCTAAGAAATTTAGTATCACGATATGAAACAATAGTATTTGGCACACCAGGTAAGCGAATAATTTCACGAAAGAACAAATCAGCAACATTAACAGCATCATCGCTTTTATGACATGGTATAAAGTGTGCCATTTTCGAGAACCTATCCACGACAACAAATATGCTATCCCTCCCCTTCTTTGTTCGAGGTAAACCTAAAACAAAGTCCATAGATATATCCTCCCAAGGAACACTAGGTACAGGCAAAGGCATATGTAAACCATGAGGATTGAGTCGTGACTTAGCTCTTTGACATGTAGTGCAGCGAGCAACAAAACGCTCAACATCCCGTCTCATCTTTGGCCAAAAGAAATGTGTAGCAAGTATATCCTCCGTCTTCTTGACGCCAAAGTGTCCCATTAATCCTCCTCCATGCGCCTCCTGCAACAACAAAAGACGAACGGAGCTAGCTGGAATGCATAGCTTGTTAGCACGAAACACAAATCCATCGTTAAGAACGAACTTGTTCCAAGTTCTCCCTTCCTTACAATTCTGCAATACATCTTTAAATTCAGCATCATGAACATATTGATCTTTGATGGTCTCCAAACCAAATATTTTAAAGTCAAGTTGTGAAAGCATAGTATAACGACGAGACAAGGCATTAGCAATAACATTTTCTTTACCCTTCTTGTGTTTAATGACATAAGGGAGAGTCTCAATGAATTCAACCCATTTAGCATGTCTACGGTTCAGTTTTGCTTGACTTTTAATGTGTTTCAAAGATTCATGATCAGAATGTATAACAAATTCCTTGGGCCATAAATAATGTTGCCATGTTTCTAAGGTTCGAACAAGAGCATATAATTCTTTATCATAAGTAGAATAGTTCAGACTAGGCCCACTCAATTTTTCAGAAAAGTATGCAACAGGTTTTCCATCTTGTAATAACACACCTCCTAATCCAATTCCACTAGCATCACATTCAAGCTCAAAAGTCTTATTGAAATTAGGAAGTTGGAGTAAAGGAGCATGTGTCAACTTATCTTTCAATACCGTGAAAGCTTCTTCCTGTGCGGTACCCCAAACAAAAGGCACATCCTTCTTTGTAAGCTCGTTGAGAGGTGCAGCAATGGTGCTGAAATCTCTCACAAAACGCCTATAGAAACCAGCAAGGCCAAGGAAACTCCTCACTTGTGTGACCGTTTTGTGCTGCGGCCAACTCTCAATAGCTTCAATCTTGGCTTTATCAACTTCAATTCCCTGTGGAGTAACAACATAGCCAAGAAAAGATACTCGGTCGGTGCAAAAGGTGCACTTTCCAAGGTTTCCAAACAAACGTGCATCACGTAGAGCAATAAAAACAGCACGTAAATGTTGCAAATGTTCCTCCAAAGATTTGCTATAAATCAATATGTCATCAAAGTAAACTACCACAAATCGTCCAATGAAAGCATGTAAAACTTCGTTCATTAACCTCATGAAAGTACTAGGTGCATTAGTTAACCCAAAAGGCATGACTAACCACTCATATAATCCAAACTTAGTTTTAAATGCTGTTTTCCATTCATCACCCAATTTCATACGAATTTGATGGTATCCACTACGCAAATCAACTTTGGAGAATATTGTAGAGCCACTCAATTCATCAAGCATATCATCTAGCCTAGGAATAGGATGACGATAACGAATAGTAATATTATTAATTCCTCTACAATCAACGCACATACGCGACGTACCATCCTTTTTCGGCACTAAAATGATAGGAACAGCACAAGGACTAAGGGATTCATGTATATAACCTTTGTCGAGCAGTTCTTGTACTTGACGCATAATCTCCTTCGTCTCCTCTGGATTGGTACGGTATGGTGCACGGTTGGGTAGCGAAGCACCGGGAATTAAGTCAATTTGATGCTCAATCCCTCGAATAGGTGGTAATCCCGGTGGCACGTCTTGTGGAAAGACGTCAGCGAACTCCTGCAAAATGTTAGTGACAGCAGGGGGCAAAGAGGAAGGCATGTCCTCGAATGAAAATAATGCCTCTTTGCACACAAAAGCATAGCAAACAGATTTGCTAAAATCTAGCTCATCAATATCAGATTTGGTGGCAAGTAAACATGCACTTTTCAATTTAATTTCAGAAACAACAGTAGATGGTTTATTATTAGGCTTCATTTGGTGCTCAAATTCTTTTGCCACAATCTGATTTTCACTCTTATTTGTCTCCTGTTTTGCTTTATTAGCTCTATTAATGTCATCTTTCAAAATGGAATCAGGAGTCATAGGAAGCAAAGTAATATTTTTATCGTTATGAACAAGAGTATACTGATTGTTTCTACCATGGTGTACAGAATTTTTATCAAATTGCCATGGTCTACCAAGTAGTAAGGAACATGCTTGCATAGGTACCACATCACAATCAACATAATCAGCATATGTAGAGATACTAAAATGCACACGGACAATACGTGTTACCTTAACCTTGCCGCTGTTGTTGAACCGTTGGATGTAGTAAGGATGTGGATGTGGTCTTGTGGTGAGAGATAGCTTCTCTACCATCTCCATGCTAGCCAAGTTATTGCAGCTCCCTCCATTTATGATCACGCGAACAGAACGTTCCTTCACAACTCCCTTTGTATGGAACAAATTATGCCTCTGATTTTGCTCAGCTTGTGTAACCTGCACACTCAAAACACGTTGAGCAACTAAACATTCATACCTGTCAGCATCTTCAGGAGCCATGTATTGCGTCTCATGATCAGAATCGTCTCCACCGTGTTCTTCACGTGTAATAAGAGCCAAAGTCTCCTCATCATAGTCACTAGCGGACTCATACCCACCATCCTCAGTAACAATCATCACACGCTTAGATGGGCATTCTCTCGCATAATGACCTCCACCCTTGCAACGTCGACAAATAATATCATGTGTTTGCCCTGTTGATGCCATGGATGAAGAAGAGCTCTTTGTAGGCCCAGAAGGTGTGCTCTTGGCAGATAGTGGTGATTGTGCCTGCTTTATTGTATCACGGTTGGAGGTGGCAGCCGACGGAGGCGCCGGTGTAGCAGAACGCGTGGAAGTAGATGATGCACGCGGTGTCCATGATGAAGGTCGACCTGCAGAAAAGTTAGTCCGCGCCAATGCCTGTCGATCCTGCACTTCACGTTCAGCTTTACAAGCAAGATGGAATAAACGAGTGATATTAGTATACTCCTTATACTCTAGAATCGTCTGAATCTCTCTATTTAATCCACCCATAAAACGTGCAAGCATAGCTTCATTCTCCTCAACAATACCACATGTAATCATGCCAGTTTGTAATTCCTGATAATATTCTTCTACAGACTTTTTTCCCTGTCTTAAGCGCTGCAATTTTTGAAGTAATTCACGTTGATAATATGGTGGAACCCAACGAATACGCATAGCAGTTTTCAAAGCAGCCCAAGTAGCCGGAATAGGATATAATCTACAATGCTCAGACCACCAAACACATGCAAAACTAGTGAATGCACAAACAGCAGCAGGAACACGTCTCTCCTCGGGATATTGTAAACATGTAAATCGTTGTTCAGTTTCTAACTCCCAAGTAAGATATATATCAGGAACATATCTACCCTCAAATGGTGGAATATTCAATTTTAGTTTAGGGAGATGATCATGATCTCGTACCTGAGGGTGAGCCCTACCATTGCCATTATTTGCATGTGGACGACCTGGTAGTTGCTGTGCTGGTGGTGGCACGTAGTTCTGATTTTGATCAACCTCATCCTCATAATCTCCCACATAATCATCCTCCTCCACATCAGCAGTAGGAGCCACAGAAGTATCAACAGCAGCACCAGCAGTTTGGCCCGACTGAAGAGGGACACGGCTCGCTCGGCGGAGGGCTGTTTCCCGATGTAGAGGTAGTCGATGTTGTTGCTGTTGTTGCAGAGGTGCGGCAGGAGCAGCCGGTGGTGGTGGTGGAAAACGCGAAAGCAATTCAGCAAACTTGTTATCGAGCTTTGTTCCAAACGTCTTCTCCATGCCATCTATCTTCTCCATGGCCTCTTCAAATCTGTTTATCACATCTTGCACCTGTCCACTCATCATTTTCTGAAACGTATCATGAAGCTCCTTGTTCGTCAAGTTCTCCCAGTCAGTCTCATCGACTTGTGATCCTGGCATGGTTAGCAGCAATAGAAACACACAAGAAGATGATCCTACAGACTACTAACAAGTGGTGGTGGTGGCGGGTGTCACAAATCCGTCAAGCAAATCTCAAATTCTTACCAGTTCTTACCCAGCAGCAGTTCTTACCCGGCAACCGTTGTAGTCAAAACTCTCAAAAGCTTGGATAGAGCGATTGCCAGGGAGAGTCAAACGCACGACGTAGATGTATGTGGAGCTGGGAAGGCTTATAGTATGGTAGCAAAAAGGGTCAGCAATAATCAATTCAGAGATGCAAAGTTGAATAAACGCTCAACGACGGTAATGTGCTGGTCCTAGGCTAGACCGTGCTAGAGACGCGAGCCTAGAACACTAACAAAATCACGGCGCTGCACGTAAATAAGGGAAAAGCACACTCTGGAACTCTTTTTTTTTCGCTCTTTTTTTTGCGCTCCTTTTTTTTGCGCTCCTCTTTTTATCGCTCTTTTTTTGTGCTCCTTTTTTTTGCGCTCCTCTTTTTTTTGCGAAAAATCACTATAATGGCGAGTGTCTCAAAACTCTTCCCTCGTCAAACTGATAGGATGGGCACGAATTTTTTTTTTTCACTTTTTTTTGGAAATCAGGGCAGCGACGACGAAAAAGTGCGACAAAAAATCACTATGATGGCACGTGGCTCAAAAGACTCAGAAAAGCCTAAAAATAGGATAGGGAAAAAAATTTGCCCGTGAAAATTTTGGCCTAAAAACTGCCCGGGGGTCTCCAGACTCTTTTTTTTTTCGAGACCTACGCAGGCAAGGAAACACGAAACGGAATTTAGATTGATCTCAAGAACAAACCTAATATGAGAAGAACTCGGATTGGTGGTGGATATATGGTTGTGGTATATGGCAGCGGTGGTGGTATATGGTAGCGGTGGTGGTATATGGATACAGATTGGTGGTGGTATATGGATACATATTGGTGGCGGTATATGGATATGGATTCAGAGCGGTGGCAGATAAGCAAAAGTGGTAGATGGGCGATGATGATGGTGCGGCGGCAGCGTGACAACTTATGACCAGAACTCGAAACTCTTAAAGACTAGACTCTAAGACCAGCAACTTGACACGACGATGCAACCGCAAATTCAACAAAGCAAAAACCCTAAAAAGATTATGCAAAGGCTCAGATTGGTTCGGATATGATGAACTAACCCTAATTTTTTTTCTGGCTTTTTCGTGGACTGTAGGTATGAAGAACAGACTCGATCTAATCTATGAAAAACTGTAAAATCTCACCGAGCAACCTGGAAATCTGATACCACTTGATAGAGGCTAAGGTGTCCCGATGTTTCGATGAGATGGTGGCTATCGTTTTCTGTGGGAGTCGACCTTGACGATCCGACTACGAACGTGCGAGACGTCGCGCCTTAGCAATCGCTAAACCAACTTCCGAGGGTTATTGACCACGCCGGAGCACGATCAACCTGACCACGAGGGTCTGTTTCCTGCGAGCAAACGAAGAACAAGCAAGAAACTGAGATTGCAATCGGGATATTGCGAATATAAGATGAAAGCTTTATTGATCAAGGTGGGGTTCTGTGACGTCTTGGTCTGGTCGTTGGACACAAACGAAGTACGCGAAGTTGCAGCTATGGCAAACTTTTAATCTAAACAAAACCCAAAGTCTAAACGACGCCCTAAGGGCTGTATATATGGAGGAAGAGGGGGGAATTTCGTGGCCCTTGAGGGTGGGGTCCGAAACCAACCCTAACTCTTGTTTCCCCACACATACGGACTCTAAAAATAGCCTATACTTAAGTATTGCGAAATTACATGGGCCTGGCCCATTAATAAGGTGACGCAGCACCTAGAATAGCCTATGGACGAATATTATGAAGTGGCATCTTGTATATTTCGTCCAAGGCTTCATGCACTCCTTATGGCGGCTTCAAAGTCCTGAAATCATCACTTATAACTCCGTTCTTGATCCCCTTGCGCATGCCATCAACTCCATACGTGTTCTTGCTCCAATGTTCATCCTTCTCCAAGCTAGGCCCTTCATTTGTAAGCAAAACAAATGTATCCAATTTAGGCAGCATCATAATCTCATGAACATTAGAATCATTACCAAGAAACGAAAGTACCTGGTAATTTAATTGGCATGCGCGAGCTCTAGTAATTGGTCCAGTATATGTAACAGTAGGGGCTGTGGGTGTAACAATGGTATTGATGTCCTCATCATGACGTGTTCCATGTCTCTCAGCTTCGAAAGTGCTTCAAGACTCCTGACCGCACCGTCAACTTTGAGGACATTGAGCTACAAGAAGATGTTTCCTATCGTGAGCACCCAGTTGCTATTCTCGAAGAGAATGAACGCAAGACTCGCAATAAGTTAATCAAATTTCTCAAATTCAAGTGGTCACACCATTCCGACCGTGAAGCTACCCGGGAACGCGAGGATCACCTCCGTTCTGAGTACCCGGCATTCTTTCAGTCCTAGATCTCGGGACGAGATCCTTTCGTAGTGGTGGAGTGTTGTAACACCCCGGATGTAACTTTCCCAATTTGTACTCCAACTCTTGCCGTTTCCGGCGTTAAGTTATATTTATTTCCTCGGGTTCGGGTCTTTGTCTCTGTGTGTTGTTGTCGTTGTCATGCATCTCATATCATGTCATCATGTGTATTGCATCTGCATACGTGTTCGTCTCATGCATTCGAGCATTTTCCCCGTTGTCCATTTTGCATTTCAGCGCTTCGTTCTCCTCCGGTGGTCATTTCTAGATTTCTTTCGTGTGTGGGGATTAAACATTTTCGGATTGGACCGAGACTTGCCAAGCGGCCTTGGTTTACTACCGGTAGACCGCCTGTCAAGTTTCGTGTCATTTGGACTTAATTTGATACTCCAACGGTTAACCGAGAGACCGAAAAGACCTCGTGTGTGTTGCAGCCCAACACCACTCCAATTTGGCACAAAACCAACCTAACTCTGCTCCATCATCTAGAGCGTTCGATCACGATCGCGTGGCCGAAAACCGCACCTCATTTGGACTCTCCTAACTCCTCCAATGTCTATATATAGACCCCTTCCCCGAAATCCGGATCCCCCTCGTCAAACCCAAGATCGACTCCTCGCGCGCGCCGGACATTGTCCGCCGGCGCCTGACACGCCGCCGCCAGCCAACCACGCGCTGCCACGTGGCGCAGCCACCGCCTCCACCGCTGCGGCCCGCCAGGCCCAGGGACGGCCACCGCGGCCCGAGCCACCCGCGCCGCCTCCTCCCACGCTGCGCCGCCACCTCCCTCTCCTCCGAGCCGCAGCTGCCGGCGCGAGCCGCCGCCGCCGCCTCCGCGCACCGCCGCCGCCACCGCGCCGCGCCGCCACCACCAGCCGCCGCCACCGCGCCGCGCCGCTGCGCTCCGGCCGCCGCCCCGGCGACCTCTCCGGCCTCGCCTCGCCCTCGCCGCCGCCGGCGACCTCGAATCCGCCGGCCGTGAACAGTGCCGCCGCCGCCTCGGTTCCTGCACTGGGTCAAACCCTAGATCCGGAGGTTGTTTTTTCGTCTAAGTCCTGAAATTCCTAGCCCAACTGCTCATGTTCGTAGCTTCGTAACTTTGCATCCGTAGCTCCGATTCATGCATATAGCATATCAAAATGTTCATCTCAGAGAGTACATCATTTCATTCCATTGCATAATTTTCATTTGAGCTCATCTTGATACCCGAAATGCTGTTAGAAGAGGGCTACTTGAGTTAATTGTCAGATCTGCTACTCCATTTAGCTTTTTGTCATTTTTGCCATGATTAATGTGTGCATGATATGCCCTGATGCTCTACATGTGTTTTGTTAAGGGTTTTGTCATCTTTCCAGAGGTGCAACCCATGTATTTTTGTGATGTGTGTGGTGACTTGTGCAAGCTTGCAAAGTGGTGCACTTAGTAATCCTGTTTTCAGGGACTTAGCAATTCCACCAAGTCTTTGATCTGTTTAGCTCATGATGCCTTATGTTCATGTTGTTTCCTAGTGATCCGTGCCTCTTTTGAGGATGATCAGTAAGGATGTTTTGTTAATATTGTAGTGCTCTATCCATCCATGTCTTTGTTTGAAATTATGGAGCACCCTAGCTTGAGTCAATCGAGCTCTACTTTTGCTACTTTGTGAATCTGGGCAGATTGTCAACTTGTTTGCAATTTTTCCGATGATGTTGTAGTTAATCCATGCATGCTATGCTATTGTTCTTGCCATGTCTAGATTGAATTTTGTGCCTTCTTGATGGGTATATGCTTGTCTTGCCATGACTTGCACCATAGTGAGTGCATCGAGCTCGTAAACATGCCTACTTGAGTTATATTTCAGCATGTGTCAGTTTTTCACTGTCTGAAACTGATTATGTTTTTTGCTATGCTCACATGCTTGCAATTGTATTTTCTGATCCCTTTTGGCTCAAGGTCACTAAGGGACTTTTGTTAAGCTCTTTGAGTAGCTCCATGCCATGCTTTACTTTGACATGTTCAGATCCTGTAGCATATAGTTTTGTTGCTCCGAAGAGGGCTACCTGATCTGAAATTCCAAACAAGTGTTGATTTCACTAAGTCCGAGATCTGTTTGTCATATGCATTTTTGCCATGCTTGTTTGAACCTGTTAATGGATGAACTGGCCATAGCTCAGTGCTAGACTTTTGTTAAGCATCTTGTGTGCATTCCTGCCATGTATTTTGTTGTCATGTTTGGGTGCTGTAGCATGTTCTTTTCGTTGCATTTAGATGCCTACTTGCTGTAAATCGCAGACCGGTGTCATTTTTGAATCGCTTGCCATTTCCAAACCGTAACTCCGATTCCGGCGTTCTTTATATCGTTTTCAAGCGATTTCGTCTCATCTTTCCAGTGGCACACTTGCATTTCCAAGTTGAGGCCAGGTTCATGCATTTCCTATCATATCTTACATTTTGCATCCCGCATCGCATCCCGCCTAGCATATCATCATTGCATCATATTGCTTGATCCTTGGACGTGGTTGATTGTATCCTTGTTGTTTGTTTATCTTGTTTGGGTAGAGCCGGGAGATGAGTTCAGTAATGAGGAGCCCGTTGAGTTTGCTTTCGAGGATCCAGTCAACTCTGACAACTGTGCAGGCAAGATGATCATACCCTCGAAATCAATACTATCTTTGCTATGCTAGTTTTGCTCGCTCTTTTGCTATGCCAATGCTATGATGCCTACCATTTGCTTTCAAGCCTCCCATATTGCCATGTCAAACCTCTAACCCACCATTGTCATAGCAAACCGTTGATTGGCTATGTTACCGCTTTGCTCAGCCCCTCTTATAGCGTTGCTAGTTGCAGGTGAAGATTGAAGGCCGTTCCTTGTTGGAACATTTATTTACTTGTTGGGATATCATTATATTGCTATGTTATCTTAATGCATCTATATACTTGGTAAAGGGTGGAAGGCTCGGCCTCTCGCCTAGTGTTTTGTTCCACTCTTGCCGCCCTAGTTTCCGTCATATCGGTGTTATGTTCCCGGATTTTGCGTTTCTTACGCGGTTGGGTTATAATGGGAACCCCTTGATAGTTCGCCTTGATTAAAGCTTTTCCAGCAATGCCCAACCTTGGTTTTACCATTTGACACCTAGCCTTTTCTTTCCCTTGGGTTCTGCAGACTCAAGGGTCATCTTATTTTAACCCCCCTGGGCCAGTGCTCCTCTGAGTGTTGGTCCAAACTAGAGCCCCTTGCAGCGCCACCTCGGGGAAACTCGAGGGCTGGTTTTAGTTGTACGGATTGCTTATCTGAGTGTGCCCTGAGAAAGAGATATGTGCAGCTCCTATCAGGATTTGTCGGCACATTCGGGCGGTATTGCTGGTCTTGTTTTAACCTGTCGAAGTTTCTTGAATTACCGAGACACTGAGTCTGATCGGAACGTCTTGGGAGGAGGTCTATTCCTTCGTTGACCGTGAGAGCTTGTCATGGGCTAAGTTGGGACTCCCCTGCAGGGATTGAACTTTCGAAAGCCGTGCCCACGGTTATGGGCAGATGGGAATTTGTTAATGTCCGGTTGTAGATAACTTGAACCTTAACTTAATTAAAATGAATCAACTGAGTGTGTTACCGTGATGGCCTCTTCTCGGCGGAGTCCGGGAAGTGGACACGGTGTTGGAGTAATGTTTGTGCAGGTTGCTCTCTAGTTTCTCGCTCGCTCTTTGCCTCCTCTTCTCGCTCTCTTTTGCGAATAAGTTAGCCACCATACTTGCTAGTCGCTTGCTGCAGCTCCACATATATTTACCTTGCCTTACCTATAAGCTTAAATAGTCTTGATCGCGAGGGTTCGAGATTGCTGAGTCCCTGTGGCTCACAGATTACTATTACACCAGATGCAGGGCCTGATGATTCCGCTCCAGGAGACGTGTATGAGCTCAAGTGGGAGTTCGACGAAGACTCTCAATGTTACTATGTTTCCTTTCCCGATGATCAGTAGTGGTGCCCAGTTGGGGGTGATTGGGACCGTGTCGCTTGTTGGGTTATCTTTGATTTTGGCGCCGTAGTCGGGCCATGAGTGTTTGGATGATGTAATGTTATTTATGTACTTGATTGACGTGGCGAGTGTAAGCCAACTATGTTATCTCCCCTTTTATTATTATATTACATGGGATGTTTGTGAAGATTGCCTAACTTGCGACATATGCCTTCAATGCGATTATGTCTCTAAGTCGTGCCTCGACATGTGGGAGCTATAGTCGCATCGAGGGTGTTACAAATAGACTCCACATGGAAATCATCGTATTCATCATAAATGGGTAAATCATCGCATGGGGAAGTCACACTAGCATGAAGCATGGAAATATGTTGATCAACATCATGCAAGCAATCAATGTCATGATAGTCCACTAGTGGGACAAGAGCATCACCTTCACCTATGTTACCTTTGTCATTCCACTCACGTGGTGTAGGTGAGGTGGGTAAGACCGAATGGTGGTCAAGATCATCATTGTGATGGAACCATGTGGGGGTGCATCATATTCCACCATGGCCATCGTCTTGTCCAAGGGGAGGACGAAGTCATCACGAATCGGCGCGTCATCATAGATGGGACCAAGCACCAAATGAGAAGACACAATAGAGGTAGAGGTCAAGTCGTTAGTGTTGAAAGTGGCCTCACATGACCTATCAACTATCTCACTCTCTCTATGTGGTGGTTCACTCACTTCCTCAAAATAGGTGCACTCAATCTCACGTATGGTGAAGTCACTCATCTCACTCAAGTGGTGGGGGTTGTGGCTCTCCTCACATGGGAATTGGGGTAACACATCTATGGGGCTAGTGGTGAAGTCACTCTCACTCTCAATATGGTGGCACAAGTCACTCAAGTTATCATACGTCGCCGTGGTTGAAGGGAAAATCCCATGCTCAACCATCTTGTTGTCATTGCCGTGGATGAAGGCCGAAGATGTCACATCATCACTCTCGCCTCCTAAGATGGAAGCATCATCCTTGCTCGTCACCATGTCGCTCGCCTCCAAAGCTTGGTCCTTGATGGTCTCCGTAGTCGTAGTCGTCGCCGCACCATCTTGAAAAAGAGTTGTGGAGGACTCGGCATCATCAATGCCACAAAGAGGGATGGCGGTGAAGTCGAACTTGGGAGCATCATCTTGGAGCTCGTCGGGCTTGGACATATTGGTGGTATTATCCTCATGCCCGCCTTCTTGAAGCTTGGTCTTAGAGAAGTGTGCTTGGGGTCGAGAAGCCTTGGCCTTCATGAGTTCTTGTTCTGCCTTGAGAGCACCAATGTAGTTGTCGTCAAGGGACTTGTAGTTCTCGAGGAAGATCATCTTGGAGATGTCATTGTGCAATCCCATCATGAAGTGGAACTTCATCGAAATGGGGTTGTCCACGCCGGCTCGTTGCAAGGCAATCTTCATCTCCTTGAAGTACTCGTCGATGGACTTGGATCCTTGGATGGTGTTCTCCAATTGGCGTTGAAGTTGTTCCGTGTAGGTTGGAGGCACGAACTCTCTCCACAAAGCGCTCTTCATCTTGGACCAACTCATGTCGTAGCTCTCCGAATGTGTGTGAAGCCACCATGTGGACGCGTAGTCGTGGAAGTTCCTTGTGGCACACTTCACTTGATCTTCGGGAGGAACTTGATGTAGCTTGAGGTAGTCGTCCATCAAACGCTCCCACTCAAGATACTCCTCGGGTTCTAGAGTCCCATAGAAAGGAATCTCATGGTCGATGTCGAGGTCGTAGTAGATCGTGGAAGTCGTGGACTTGAGCTTGGGGAGCTTCTCTTGAGGTGCTTGTGGGCGAAGATGTCGTATGTCCGTAGGCGAAGATGCCTTGAAGTCGCTTGGCGAAGATGCCAAGGGGGATGGTGAAGTCATTGAGCGGTTGTTGGTGTTGAGCTCTTGACCTTCACGCCCTTGTTGGTGATGGTGTCGATGCCGATGTGATCTTGCCGGAGATGGTAGCTCGGAGGCATGTGCTCTTGAGCGTCTTCTCGAAGATGAGGAAGACCGCTTTTAGGAGTTGATGAGGGCCTTGATCTCCTCCATTTGAGCTTGCATCTTGGCATAGGTGGAGTTGTTCGCGGCATCGAACTCGTCGTTGTTGTTGTAGACCGAAGATGAAATGCCTTGCCTATCCATCACTCCAAGAGAAAAATGTGAGTGGTAGAAAGAGAAGAACGAATACCAAATGTACCTTGACTAAAGTGGAAAGTGGATCAATGATCACTCCAATGTGGATAAGGAAATAGCACAATTGGTACCAATTCTTGTCGGTTTCTCACACCTACACAAGTAAGGCTTATGGTGGAGCCCGGTGAGGATAGTGGCACAAAAATTTGATGTAAAATGTTAGCAAGAGTCAATAATGTTGAAAGAGATTCACAAATTCGCAAGTGTAACAAGTAGACCAATAGCAATAGAATGACACACGGAAACGCACACACGGATAGATAAATGGGGTCGTGCAACCAAGGAATGAGCTCAAAATGTGGAATCCACGGAAAATGCTCTTGTTGCACAACTCTAGAGAGACGCTAGCACGATTGCTCAATAGGCGGATACGACGCTTGTGCACAACCTATAGGAGACAAAAATGCAACGACTTCTATCCCAAGTATGCTATGTATATATGGTTCTTGGTGTTATGATCCAAGATGATCTTATATGACAATGTGGTATGATGCTATGGCACTTGCTTACAAGCTCTTTGTTCACTCTTTTTCTTTTCTTAAAAGCTTTATTCTCTTTTTTTGGCCACTTTTGCACAATGCACAAACCAAGATAGCTATTGTGTATATGCGGGAACAAACTTGAGGCACGAAGGATGATATGATACCAAGATGATACCTGATATGGTATGGTATGTATGCAATGTATGGTGTAGATCACTAATGTGCACAAGTAACATTGCCGGCAATACTCAAATGGCTAGTCTCGATAGGCAAGTAACGCAAAATGGGTTAGGGGTTAACAATGCAATTGCTAGGGGAATGTACAATGGAGGGGTACCACGATACCAAGATGATATGGAGGTTACCGCCCGTGTCGATGATGAGTTGCAGTGATCTTGATGGAGATACCAAGATGATGGAGACTCGTCCCTAAGTAGCTGAAACACCTTAGGAAACGGAAAAACCACAACTCAAAATCTCAAGGACAAAAGTCAAATGGTGGTAGTGGGAAGTGGTGGTGTTGCACTAGACAATGCGGAAGTGGAGGTTATGGTGGTGGACTATACACGGTGTCCCTAAGTAGCCGAAACACCTTAGGAGACACAACTCACAACACAAACAAAATTGGGTTAAGTTGAGGTGGCGGAAGTGTATGGTGGGCAAGGTTATGCGGAAGTGGTGGTGGTGGTTGATGAAGAAGTAACCGTCCCTAAGTAGCCTAGACACCTTAGGAGACTCAAATCACTCCTCAAGCAACCACATATGCGCTGGGGATCAATATGGGTTAGGTTGCGGAAGTCGGTGCTGGTGTAGCGGATGATGTGGTGGAAGCCCTAGGCAAAGATGCCAAAATTGTCAAAATTTGATGGAGTCAAATGATGATGTAGTATTTTTGTGGGAAGGGGGATGTCAAGAGCTTTCCAATGAGCTAAAGAACGCGAAAATCGGACTCCGGATGAATTAGTTATGGCCGAAACAAAAATTAGCCGAAGTTGATATCTACAGGTAGCGGATGTCCAGAAAAAACGGTCGTCCGGTCGCCGGACGTCCGGTCGGGTCGGAAATCCGCTGATTCTGCTCGGGTTAGGGGGTTCCGGTCGTCCAGTAAGGTCGGACGTCCGGTGGTTCCTGCGGCTCCGGACATCCGGTAAGGTGACGGTCGTCCGGTGTATCGGGGTCAACTCCAGATCCGAGATTCGGGACGCGATTTTGGGCAGAATTTGGGGATTTTGGGGTCAAAATTGATGAGATTTCATGGATGAAAGATGGGGAAACTTGGGGAGATGCTAGATCCACTCGAAACCAAGCAAATCCATGGATCAAAATCAACAAAACATCATCAAACCAACAAATCACAAAAATGGGGCTATTTTTGGTGGGGATTTTCGAATTTAGGACGAAATCAAGCAAAAGAAGGCTAGAAAACGGTGGGGGAGGCTCCGAAATCATGATCAACGTGGCTCATGATACCAAGATGATGTAGGGTAGGAACCCTAGGGGCCGATCTTTCACGAAAGGAGCGGATCCCGTCCAAGAACGCGAAGAACACGAGGGGAAAACGAGGGAAAACACAAGAGGAAACACGAGAGAATCACTCAACCAACAAGAATAGATCACACATGCGCTAGATCGATGAACACAAAGGTGAGATACAAGATCCAAAGTCAACAATGGACGATACAAAGGTAGCCGGCCTTCTCCATGAGGAGGTCTTGATGTTCTTCTCCAAAAGGAGGTCTTGAATCCAAAGGGATCTTCTCCGAAGAGGCCGCGGTCTCTCACGAGGAGTAGATCCAATGTGGATGAGCGAAGCTCTATCTCTAAGTATGAGCTAAACCAACGCTAACCCTCAAACGAATGAGGTGGAGGAGTATATATAGTCTAGGGCCACGAAGGGGTAAGTGAGGGCGAAGGGATACATGGGCTCGGCCCGATACACTGTGCACAGACAGGCATCGGGCGTCCGACGGGTACCGGACGTCCGATGGCTCAGGACGGTCCGGACATCCGGCGCGCGTCAGACGTCCGCTGATTCTTCTTGGGATAGGTGGCGCCGGACGTCCGGTCAGCGTCGGTCGTCCGTCGTTTTGCTTCGGGATCGGTGGCACCGGATTTCTGGTAAGCGTCGGACGTCCGGTGCCTGGGACTTGTCGGACGTCCGGTGAACGTCGGTCGTCCGGGCGCTGTAGAGTGTCGGACGCCTGGTGGCACGTCGGACATCCGGCCGCTGTAGATTCTGCAGCTCGATCTTCTTCCGTCTTTGCTTCCACGCTTCCCTCGCGGGTGGTGTAGTTGTACACTTGCGCTCGCACTCCTCCTCCTCGTCCGTACCGTTCGACAATACCTATGCAAGCACATGAGTGGAGTGTCAAGTAGTATACCATCCTCGAAGGGGTCAAGTGAGCACATGTAAAGGAGATGATTCAACTTTGTGTATGTGAAATAGATGTCGCATGTGTCACTTGCCAAACGGACTCTTGACATGGTGATGTCCGTAGGATGCTCCGCATCAGGACTCCTCCGGCCTCTCTCCTGAGGAGTGGCTCTCCCGGTACGACCTGGAAGACCAACTCTTGATTATCTACTCGACGAGGAGGCCTACTGGCGTGTGCGCGGGGCCCAAAAATGGGTATTGAAGGGTGATGCGAACACGGCGTATTTTCAGGCCATCGCGAATGGCCG
The DNA here is from genome assembly GCF_002162155.2 of Triticum dicoccoides. Classification (NCBI taxonomy): domain Eukaryota; kingdom Viridiplantae; phylum Streptophyta; class Magnoliopsida; order Poales; family Poaceae; genus Triticum; species Triticum dicoccoides. The sequence continues at coordinate 282,196,964 of NC_041386.1, read as the reverse complement.
CCGTAGACGCAACACCATCCCCCTCCTCTAGGATGGGCCTTCTCTATTGCAGTCCCCGCGGGACATTAGGTCCCATGTTGATGGGTTCTATAGATCTCTGTTTGCTGTCGTTCCTCGGAGCGGCTTATCCTTGGCCCCGAACTATTGGTCCGGCCGCCAGCTTGTCACGGATGAGGAGAACGCGACCCTCGCGACCCCCTTCTCCGAGGGCGAGGTCTGGGCTGCCATCAAAGACATGAACCCTATCTCTGCCCCGGGCCCGGATGGCCAGCCGGTTAAGTTCTTCCAAACCTTCTAGAATGTGCTCAAACCGGAGGTCATGGCCATCTTCGACGAGTTCTATGTTGGGTCCATTGATCTCGGGCGCCTTAACTACGGGACGATCTCGCTTATCCCCAAGGTCCCTGGGGCGTCTGACATCCGTCAGTTTCGCCCGATCACGGTGATAAACGTGATCTTCCGTATTCTGGCGAAAGGGTACGCCAATAGGGTGACCCTGCTCGCGGACCACATTACCCACCCCAACCAATCGGCCTTCATCCAAGGACGATATATTCTGGATGGGGCGCTAGTCCTCCACGAGGTCCGCTCCAAACACCTAAAGGCGGTCTTCCTGAAGATCGATTTCCATAAGGCCTATGACACCGTTAGCTGGCCCTTCCTTCGGGAAGTTCTTCTACGGAAAGGCTTCGATGACCGCTGGATCTCCAGGGTGATGCAGATGGTCTCCTGTGGTCGCACTGCCGTGAACATAAATGGGGAGATTGGCCCCTACTTCCCCACTCTTTGTGGGGTGAGGCAAGGCGATCCCTTTTTCCCGTTCCTGCTCAACATGGTGGTGGATGCACTGGCGGCCATCTTGGACAAGGCTAAGGCGGCAGGCCATATCCGTGGGCTCGCTCCCCACTTGGCCGGCGGCGCCGGCATCTCCCTGCTCCAGTACGCTGACGACACCATCATCATGGTCGAAGGCTCGGACGCGGACATCGCCAACCTTAAGTTCCTCCTCCTCTGCTTCCAACAAATGTCTGGCCTCAAGATCAACTTCGATAAGAGTGATGTGATGGTGATGGGCTACTCTCCGGCCGAGGCCCGCGAAATCGCCAACCGCCTGAATTGCCGCCTGGGCACCTTCCCCACCACCTACCTGGGGACGCCCATTAGTGACTCTCGGCTTACAGTGGCTAATCTGCGACCGACGGTGTGCAAGTTGCAGACGCACATTGATCCATGGCAGGGCCGGTGGCTGTCAAAGGCGGCCCGGACGATCCTCATCAACTCCTCGCTCTCCAGCCTCCTCTTGTTCCTCATGAGCTTCTACAACCCCCACAAGACGCTCCACCATGAGATTGCGAAGGTCCAATCCCGCTTCTATTGGGCCGGGGACAATAACAAACAGAAATACCATATGGTTAGTTGGCCCGATATCTGCAAGCCTCGGGAGCAGGGCGGCTTCGGTATCATGTGTTCGAAACGCATGAATATTGCTCTCCTCTCCCGATGGCTTTGGCGCATCTCGCAAGGGCATGGTGGGTTGTGGCTGGACATCATCCGGAACAAGTACTTGCACGGCCAACCTTTGGCCTTCTGCCAACGGTCTGGTGGATCCCAATTTGGCAGTTTGTGATCCAATTGCTCCCCGTTCTCCGTATTGGGACCTCCATATCGGTGGGATCGGGATCAGCGACCCTGTTCTAGTTCGACCGATGGGCGGGAGACTCGCCCTTCACGGCCCGGTTTCCCGAGCTCTTCTCCATGGCCGTCGCCCCGTCGATCTCAGTTGAACGGGCCCTTATTGACTTAGGGCGCCTTGCTTTCCGGAGGCCATTTGGGCCTCCGGAAACTGCCGCTTGGGAGGAGCTTCTTGATTGCATCGCCCTCCATGAGCCGGACGTCGATGCTGGCCCGAACCAAGTTCGTTGGCGCCTTGACCCTTTGGGCCAATTCTCCACCAAGTCCCTCTACTCGGCCATCGCTCCCTCCTCCGCTCCGTCCCCACTCCTGGCGGTATGGCCCATCCGTCTGCCTCTGAAAATACGGATCTTTATGTGGCAATGGATCCGCGGCCGGCTCCCTTCTGGAGTGGAGGTCCGCAAGTGCAATGGTTTGGGCTCCGGTCTTTGCCCGCTCTATAGTATCCCCGAGGACTCGAATCACATCTTTTTTGCCTGCGTTTCTGCCCAGTTCGTCT
>NC_041386.1:282104734-282194453 GCF_002162155.2 Triticum dicoccoides | reverse complement strand
GGGGGGGGGGAATTGGTGCCACACCAATTTCCCTGACCTATTCGCCGAACTTCAGAACTCCCCGCTGCCCACTCACCACATTAGGTGGCTTGAGATTGGCGTTCTTGCGTGGACCCTCTGGACGATTCGCAACAAACTTGTGATTCAGCGCATTCCGCTTCGCCGGGCTACTGACGCTATTTTCAAATTGTCTGGTTACTTGCAGCTTTGGCGGCCGCTTAGCCGCCCTCGAGACTGGGACGCCATCTCCGCCTTCATCGCCGACCTTCGATCGATGGCAGTCCGCCTATCACCGCCGCCCCCTCCGCCTCCTCCCGAGCCTGATTAGATGCTTGGCGATCCTCCTCCGCTTAGGCTTCGGCCTCGGCCATGCCGTTTTCTTTGTTGTTTTTTAGGGCTTGTTGAGCTGTGCCCTCAGCAGAACCCTTTGGATCTCTTGTTGTGTTTTGTGGGTGCATTTGTCCTGAACTAGTTCATGTATGTGTGCACTTGGCAGTTTGCTTTATCTATAAAGCGGGGCGAAAGCCTTTTTCGGTGAAGGGCGACGCTAGGCGCCGGTGCGCCGGCACTAGTTTTGGGCCGGTCCAGCCACAGTCGTTCGATCTGACTTCTATTTGTCGTCTTATCTGGCTCTCTTCCCCCTTCTTGACTCGTCTTCTACCTCCCACCGAATCTTAGAAAAAAAAACCACCTCTGCCTCACACGCCATAGCCTCCCGTGTGCAGCTCCGCGAGGGAAAAACGGCCGCCGTCCACCGGCCGCTCACACTCTGATGCCCTGCAGCCCTCCGCTGCTAGCCGAAGAAACTTCCGCGCTCTTCGATTTCAGTTGCAGCTCCGCCCCGACTGGTTTCAACTCCGGCGAGATGCGTTGCAACTCCCGCTGTTGAGGCTCCATTGATGCAACACCACGATGCACCACTGCCGCCACTCGCCGTCAACGCTCGCTGCACGGGATTCCAAACGACCACCAGTAAACGACATTTTGAATGGATGTAGCAAAATCCTTCGCCGGTGGTAGCAAAAATCTGATGACTGTTGCAGCAAAAAAGGTCCCCGCCATCGCTGGGTTGCAGCTCCAGCAGGACGGATGTAGCTAAATCCTCCACCGCTGGTAGCAAAAATCCGATGACTATTGCAGCAAAAAAACCCACCTCAACATTGCAGGTTGCTACCTTGCCGTCGTCGGGTAGCAGCCTCGCCGTTGGAGCTTGCAACCTCACCATCGTAGCCTCGTCGTCGCCGGTAGCAGCCTCGCCGTTGCAACTTGCAACCTTCTCGCCGTAGCCTTGCTGTTGCAACCTCACCATCGCAGCCTCACCGTCATCGCCGTTGAAGCTCCAGTAGTAGCAAATGGCACCTCCGCTAGTAGCAAACTCCGAAACAGTTGCAGCGAAACAAAACGTCACCGACGCCGCGACCAACACCACCATGGTGGATTGTAGCAAAATTTGTCTCCGGTTCCAGCAAAATTCAAACACGGTTGCAGCAAAAAAGCAACATCATCGTTGTCTCGACCAACACCGCCATGGTGGATGTAACAAAAGTTGACTGCGGTTCCAGCAAAAATCAAGCGTAGTTCCAGCAAAAAATCAACACAGATGCAACTCGCTTTCCCAACTATTCCAGCTTTTTTGGTGCTGCCGGTTGTAGCAAATGGAGACCACCGTTCCAACAACGATGGGTGCCAATTGTAGCACCATGGGAGTTTGAGGGTGTATCTTCTCTAGCGCCGACGGGTGTCGGTCGCAGCTTTCCAGCATCTCACATCGAGGTTGCAGGTTTTTCCCGGTAAGGCTCGTCTGCATCGCCCGTCAGCTCCACCACATTGAGACAAGGTCGATCGAAGAAGGGGGTCGCTGATGGAGGCCCACGGCGGTGGCGCTCGGTGAGAGACTTCCGACGAGGAGAACACCTGAGACCATGTCCGCGGTGGGAGAGAGAAAGGTACAGATAAACAGAGATGGGTGCGTGAGAGAGAGAGAGAGAGAGAGAGAGAAAAGAACAGAGAAAGAGAGGTGGACGCGTGAGAGAGAGGGTAGAAGATAAGGTGGGCCCCCACCCTTACGTGTCAGACCTTGAATGGTTGGGAGTGCACGCGCGTGGATGCGACCGGGCGAGCGTTCGGCCGGCGTGCCGATTGTAAACGTTTCCCAACCCGAAAACTATATTTTTTAAGGTAAAAAGGGGATTGCCCCATTTTCTCTATATCATTCTACGTTGTGAGAATAACTTTGAGGCCCTGTTCGGTTTATAGGAGAGCGAAACATGGTTTTGGATCAAAACGGAGGAAATGGAAAAAGATGTAAAAGGGATAGAAAACACTACATAAAACTATACAAAGCAGAAAATATCAGAGAACCAACACAAGTGAGGCTCATGAAACGAGTTTTAAATGTGAAAGAATCCATAGATAAACCAGCCCCCAACCCTGATAGGCCCCAAGATGCGTACAACAGGCTTTCTTCCTGTACTACCTCGGGCCTCCGCAAAAAAATAAGATGGAAGTGGATATTTTCTTTCCCGTGAAAACACAGATAGGAAGACTATCCATAGGATAGGAAGGGAGCGTTTTCTTCATTCCGAATGGCAAGAAAGGCAATGTTTCCTCAGGATTCGCTTTCCTTCAATTTTCCTACGGTTTTCCTTCATAGCAAACAGACCCTGAATGTAAGCCATTGATTCACTCTATCCAATGGTCAATATTTGGCAAATCCAAACAAAATTAGCCATTGAATCAACTCTTTAGCACGTAAATTGTTGTCACTTTGCACATCCTGCTGCAACGCAGAAACTACCGCACTATCTGGTGAACCATCCTAAACATTCATGTAAAGCCGTGGAGACTTGCAGGGCACGTGCTCATGCAACATGTGGGTTCACAACTTCACATGTTGTCGTAATCAGCTTCCCCGTTTCTTTTCTTTACTTTTCTCTAAGTACTCCTTCCGTAAACTAATATAAAAGTGTTTAGATCAACACTCCTATATTAGTTTACAAATGGAGTACAAGTATGTCATGTACGTGAATAAATCTTGCTTGCTGCACTTACGTACATGGCAGGACATGGTGTCCAATCTCCATTTAGTTACTAATTTTGTGTTACCAAAGAAAACATGTGGTTCATTTTTAAATTAAAGTAGTCAAAACCAGCATGGAGCTAATCAGTCACATTGAACATTCTTTTCTACTAGAAAAAAAGAACATTTTGTCCTGATATATTTGCACAAAGATATATTCATAATCTCACATGTTATTATCGACTACCCAAATGTTAATTTGTTACTATTTAGAGCATGCACAGTGCTTGATAAGACCGTTTTATCTTAAGCCCGTCATGTAATCTAGAGAAGACATCAACATATGTAGTGGTTTATTTTTAGTCTCATCTTTGATAATGCGATATTTCTAAATATTTGATGAGACATATTGTTGCTAAGAGATCATCTATTAATCAATAGAAGACATGCATTTTCTTATGGTCTTTTATCCACCTCATCATTTATCCTACATGGCAGTCCAATGATGATACCATTATAAACACGTAAAACCGGTTAACATTATTTTCGTAAGTTGGTTGTAATGTTACCTGCAATTAAATAATAATAAAATGTGTAATAAGGTGTAACAACATCTCTATGTCATTGGGAAAAAACATCTATAGGTTTGGCATGTGTATTTTAATTAGGTATATGTTTCTGTATGATAATTGACGTGCAAAGCACGTGCAATTTACTAGTAAATTAATAAAGCCACCAAGCATCCAACACAAATCACACAACAACTTAAGATAAAGAACCAAGTAGTTTAGACGACCAAACAGGCAAAAGAAACACGACACTCAGGCCCGCAGAATACTAGCAAAAGACAAAATAGGGACGACACTAGAGTCCTTCTAGGGATGGTGAGCTTGATCCACATTCGGGATGGAAATCGTCTGTGACGCCCCAAGACCGGTGCTCCAGATGCCTTCCATGGATTTCGAGATTCGTCGTGTGATTTGTTTGGTTCGTTGCATTTATCTTGGCATCATGTGCATTGCATCATGTCATCTTGCACCCCTTTTTAAAACTCAACTAAATAAACCTTACGAATCTTCGATCCATTTAAATCGAGGGAATTCACATGGTGAAATTCTCTTTAAAACATACCAAAGTCTCCCAATATTTTTAGGGAGCTATAAAAAAATATTCCTTTTACTTCAAAGCCATCGTAACAAACTTGCATTTTAATTCCCTCTTGTTTCTAAAATATTTTTGCATCCATGATCTTTTTTCCGTATGGCCCATTTCAAGTTGTGGCACTTTGGCAATATGCCAAGTGGCTACTTGTTAACTTTCGTCTCAACTAAAAAATATTTGAGCCCTCAAATATTTTCTCTTCTTCTCCATCATTTTCTTTTCTGAACTATGGGAGATCAGATAGAGAAGAGAGCCCAGCCCTGCTGCACCTCCTAGCAGCCCAATTTGGCCCAAGGTCCAGTTAGACCTCCTAACCCTAGCCCGGTCTACTCTCGATCCCTCCCCTCCTCTCGATCCCCTCCTCCTCGTTCCCTTCCGCCGCCACCACCCACGCACGCAGGAGCCCCCACGCCTGATCCCCATCTTCGCCAACGTGCCTCGTCGCCGGGTCATCGGTCCTCGCCGCCCGGTCCTGCCCTTTTCTTCCCCCCTTGATGATGACATCATGATGTAGGGTAGGAACCCTTGGGGCTGATCTTCCACGATAGGAGCGGGTCCCACGAAGAACACGAAGAACGCGAGGAGGGAAACGAGGGAATACACGAGGGAAACACAAGAGAAACACTAAACCAACAAGAACAAGTTACACATGCGCTAGATCCTCGAATACATAGGGTTCACACGGTATACAATCAACCAAGGACGATACAAGGGTAACGGTCTTCCCCGCGAGGAGGTCTTGATGTTCTTCCCTAAAGAGGGGTCTTGAATCCAAAGGGATCTTCTCCGAAGAGGCCGCGGTCTCTCACGAGGAGTAGATCCGATGTGGATGAGCGAAGCTCTATCTCTCAAAATGAGCTAAGCCAACGCTAACCCTAGAAAGTTGGACGAGGTGGAGTATATATAGTCTTAGTGCAAAAGAGGGGGGCGAAGGGGTACATGGGCTGCGGCCCAACACGCATCATCACACAAGCATCGGATGTCTGGGGGTCACCGGTCGTCCGGAGGCTCGCGAGGGTCCGGACGTCCGGTGCCTGTCGGACGTCCGTAGTTTCGGCTCGGGTGGTCTTCGGTCGGACGTCCGGTCGAGGTCGGTCGTCTAAGGAGCATCGGTCGTCCGGGTGGCGTCGGATGTCCGTCTGTTTTGGCTCGGGTAGTAGTGTCGGTCGTCCGAAGGAGGCCGGACGTCCGGGGCCTGGAGGTCGTCGGACGTCCGGGGTTCGTCGGTCGTCCGGAGCCTGGAGACTTTGAGCAATTCTTCTTCTTCATCTCCGTCTTCACGTCCATCTTCCTCTTCTACTTATCCTTGCTCCTTGGCTTCTCCATGATACCTGAGAATGCACAAAGTATCCGTATGAGGTAGTAGCCATGTCTCATGTGCATCAAAGTGGAAATGTGAGAGGAGAGATGTCACCTCGGTTTCAAGGGCTCTTGCACGTGCTCGTGTCATGGGTCCATGAGGGGTCGTAGGAGATGTAGTTGGGTCCATGGGGATTGAAGGAAATATGCCCTAGAGGCAATAATAAAGTTATTATTTATTTCCTTATATCATGATAAATGTTTATTATTCATGCTAGAATTGTATTAACCGGAAACATAATACATGTGTGAATACATAGACAAACAGAGTGTCACTAGTATGCCTCTACTTGACTAGCTCGTTGATCAAAGATGGTTAAGTTTCCTAACCATAGACATGAGTTGTCATTTGATTAACGGGATCACATCATTAGGAGAATGATGTGATTGACTTGACCCATTCCGTTAGCTTAGCACTTGATCGTTTAGTTTGTTGCTATTGCTTTCTTCATGACTTATACATGTTCCTATGACTATGAGATTATGCAACTCCCGTTTACCGGAGGAACACTTTGTGTGCCACCAAACATCACAACATAACTGGGTGATTATAAAGGTGCTCTACAGGTGTCTCCAAAGGTACTTGTTGGGTTGGCGTATTTCGAGATTAGGATTTGTCACCCCGATTGTCGAAGAGGTATCTCTGGGCCCACTCGGTAATGCCCATCACTATAAGCCTTGCAAGCATTGCAACTAATGAGTTAGTTGCGGGATGATGTATTACGGAACGAGTAAAGTGACTTGCCGGTAACGAGATTGAACTAGGTATTGAGATACCGACGATCGAATCTCGGGCAAGTAACATACCGATGACAAAGGGAACAACATATGTTGTTATGCGGTCTGACCGATAAAGATCTTCGTAGAATATGTAGGAGCCAATATGGGCATCCAGGTCCTACTATTGGTTATTGGCCAGAGAGGTGTCTCGGTCATGTCTACATAGTTCTCGAACCCGTAGGGTCCGCACGCTTAACATTCATTGACGATATAGTACTATAAGTTATGTATGTTGGTGACCGAATGTTGTTCGGAGTCCTGGATGAGATCACGGACATGACGAGGAGCTCCGGAATGGTCCGGAGGTAAAGATTCATATATTGGATGATATGGTTTAGCCAAGGGGTCAGGCCCATGGGGCTATAAGTCGGTGCAAAAGGAGTTTTGCGGAGGCCAGGGGGGCAAACGCCGGAGACCCTGGCGTCTGGCCCTAGGCCAGACGCCGAGGCCCATGTCGTCTGGGCCATACGCCAAGGATTGTGGCGTTTGGTCCTGGAGTCCGAGTGGGACTCTTGCCTTTCGGGCAAAACCGACTTTGAGGAGGCTTTTGCTCCAAGTTTCGACCCCTGGGCTCAACATATAAATAGAGGGGTAGGGCTAGCACCAAAGACACATCAAGAAACAACAGGCCGTGTGTCGGCAACCCCGTCCCCTCTTGTTTATCCTCCGTCATAGTTTTCGTAGTTCTTAGGCGAAGCCCTACGGAGATTGTTCTTCACCAACACCGTCACCACGCCGTCGTGCTGCTGGAACTCATCTACTACTTCGCCCCTCTTGCTGGATCGAGAAGGCGAGGACGTCACCGAGCCGAACATGTGCAGAACTCGGAAGTGCCGTGCTTTCGGTACTTGGATCGGTCGGATCGTGAAGACGTACGACTACACCAACCGCGTTGATATAACGCTTCCGCAAACGGTCTACAAGGGTATGTAGACAACACTCTCCCCTCTTGTTGCTATGCATTACCGTGATCCTGCGTGTGCGTAGGAATTTTTTTGAAATTACTACGTTCCCCAACAGTGGCATCTGAGCCTGGTTTTATGCGTTGACGTAATATGCACGAGTAGAACACAAGTGAGTTGTGGGCGGTATAAGTCATACTGCTTACCAGCATGTCACACTTTGGTTCGGCGGTATTGTTGGATGAAGCGGCCCAGACTGACATTACGCGTATGCTTACGCGAGACTGGTTTTATCGCCGTGCTATGCACACAGGTGACTAGCGGGTGTCAGTTTCTCCAACTTTAGTTGAACCGAGTGTGGCTACGCCCGGTCCTTGAGAAGGTTAAAACAGCACTAACTTGACAAACTATCGTTGTGGTTTTGATGCGTAGGTAAGAATGGTTCTTGCTCAGCCCGTAGCAGCCACGTAAAATTTTCAACAACAAAGTAGAGGACGTCTAACTTGTTTTTGCAGGGCATGTTGTGATGTGATATGGTCAAGACATGATGCTAAATTTTATTGTATGAGATGATCATGTTTTGTAACCGAGTTATCGGCAACTGGCAGGAGCCATATGGTTGTCGCTTTATTGTATGCAATGCAATCGCCCTGTAATGCTTTACTTTATCACTAAGCGGTAGCGATAGTCGTGGAAGCATAAGATTGGCGAGACGACAACGATGCTACGATGGAGATCAAGGTGTCGCACCGGTGACGATGGTGATAATGAAGGTGCTTCGGAGATGGAGATCACAAGTACAAGATGATGATGGCCATATCATATCACTTATATTGATTGCATGTGATGTTTATCTTTTATGCATCTTATCTTGCTTTGATTGACGGTAGCATTATAAGATGATCCCTCACTAAATTATCAAAGTATAAGTGTTCTCCCTGAGTATGCACCGTTGCGAAAGTTCTTCGTGCTGAGACACCATGTGATGATCGGGTGTGATAGGCTCTACGTTCAAATACAACGGGTGCAAAACAGTTGCACACGCGGAATACTCATGTTAAACTTGACGAGCCTAGCATATAACAGATATGGCCTCGGAACACGGAGACCGAAAGGTCGAGCGTGAATCATATAGTAGATATGATCAACATAGTGATGTTCACCATTGAAACTACTCCATCTCACATGATGATCGGACATGGTTTAGTTGATTTGGATCACGTGATCACTTAGAGGATTAGAGGGATGTCTATCTAAGTGGGAGTTCTTAAGTAATATGATTAATTGAACTTAAATTTATCATGAACTTAGTCCTTGTAGTATTAGCATATCTATGTTGTAGATCAATAGCTCGCGTTTAGCTCCCCTGTTTTATTTTTGATATGTTCCTAGAGAAAACTAAGTTGAAAGATGTTAGTAGCAATGATGCGGATTGGATCCGTGATCTGAGGTTTATCTTCATTGCTGCACAGAAGAATTATGTCCTTGATGCACTGCTAGGTGACAAACCTATTGCAGGAGCAGATGCAGATGTTATGAACGTTTGGCTAGCTCAATATGATGACTACTTGACAGTTTAGTGCACCATGCTTAAACGGGTTAGGATTGGGACTTCAAAGACGTTTTGAACGTCATGGACCATATGAGATGTTCCAGGAGTTGAAGTTAATATTTCAAGAAAATACCCGAGTTGAGAGATATGAAATCTCCAACAAGTTCTATAGCTAAAAGATGGAGGAGAATAGCTCAAGCAGTGAGCATGTGCTCAAATTGTCTGGGTACTACAATCACTTGAATCAAGTGGGAGTTAATCTTCCAGATAAAATAGTGATTGACATAATTCTCTAGTCACCATCACCAAGTTAGTAGAACTTCATGATGAACTATAATATGCAAGGGATAACGGAAACGATTCCCAAGCTCTTCGTGATGCTGAAATCGACGAAGGTAGAAATCAAGAAAGAGCATCAAGTGTTGATGATTAACAAGAGCACTAGTTTCAAGAAAAGGGCAAAGGGAAAGAAAGGGAACTTCAAGAAGAACAGCAAGCAAGTTGCTGCTCAAGTGAAGAAGCCCAAGTCTGGACCTAAGCATGAGACTAAGTGCTTCTACTGCAAAGGGACTGGTCACTGGATGCGGACCTGCCCCAAGTTTTTGGCGGATGAGAAGGATGGCAAAGTGAACAAATGCTATATTTGGTATACATGTTATTGATGTGTACTTTACTAGTGTTTATAGCAACCCCTCGGTATTTGATACTGGTTCAGTTGCTAAGAATAGTAACTCGAAACGGGAGTTGCATAATGAACAGAGACTAGTTAAGGGTGAAGTGATGATGTGTATTGGAAATGGTTCCAAGATTGATATGATCATCATCGCACACTCCCTATACTTTCGGGATTAGTGTTAAACCTAAAATAAATGTTATTTAGTGTTTGCATTGAGCATGAATATGATTGGATCATGTTTATTGCAATACGGTTATTCATGTAAGTTGGAGAATGATTGTTGTTCTGTTTACATGAATAAAACCTTCTATGGTCATACACCCAATGAAAATGGTTTGTTGGATCTCGATCATGGTGACACACATTTTCATAATATTGAAGCCAAAAGATGCAAAGTTAATAATGATAGTGCAACTTATTTGTGGCATTGCTGTTTAGGTCATATTGGTGTAAAGCGCTTGAAGAAAATCCATGCTGATGGGGTTTTGGAATCACTTGATTATGAATCAGTTGATTCTTGCGAACCATGCCTCGTGGGCAAGATGACTAAGACTCCGTTCTCTGGAACAATGGAGCGAGCAACAGATTTGTTGGAAATCATACATACAGATGTGTGTGGTCCGATGAATATTGAGGCTCGCGGCGAGTATCATTATTTTCTGATCTTCATAGATGATTTGAGCAGATATGAGTATATCTACTTGATGAAACACAAGTCTGAAACATTTGAAAAGTTCAAAGAATTTCAAAGTGAAGTGGAGAATCATCGTAACAAAAATAAAAGTTTCTATGATATGATCGCAGAAGTAAAATATTTGAGTTACGAGTTTGGCCTTCAGTTAAAACAATGTGAAATAGTTTCACTACACACGCCACCTGGAACACCACAGTGTAATGGTGTGTCCGAACGTCATAACTGTACTTTATTAGATATGGTGCGATCTATGATGTCTCTTACCAATTTACCACTATCGTTTTGGGGTTATGCATTAGAGACAGCTACATTCACGTTAAATAGGGCACCATCTAAATCCGTTGAGACGACACCGTATGAACTATGGTTTGGCAAGAAACCTAAGCTGTCGTTTCTTAAAGTTTGAGGTTGCAATGCTTATGTGAAAAAGTTTCAACCTGATAAGCTCAAACCCAAATCGGAGAAGTGTGTCTTCATAGGATACCCAAAAGAAAATGTTGGGTACACCTTCTATCACAGATCCGAAGGCAAGATAGTCATTGCTGAGAATGGATCCTTTCTAGAGAAGGAGTTTCTCTCGAAAGAAATGAGTAGGAGGAAAGTAGAACTTGATGAGGTAACTGTACCTGCTCCCTTATTGGAAAGTAGTTCATCACATAAATCTGTTCCTGTGACTACTAGTGAGGAAGCTAATGATGATGATCATGTAACTTCAGATCAAGTTACTACCGAACCTTGTAGGTAAACCAGAGTGAAATCCGCACCAGAGTGGTACGGTAATCCTGTTCTGGAGGTCATGTTACTTGACCATGACGAACCTACGAACTATGAGGAAGCGATGATGAGCCCAGATTCCGCGAAATGGCTTGAGGCCATGACATCTAAGATGAGATCCATGTTTAATAACAAAGTATGGACTTTGAATTGACTTGCCCAAAGATTGGTGAGCCATTGAGATATAATGGATCTTCAAGAGGAAGACGGACGCTGAGAGTAGTGTTACTATCTACAAAGCTAAAATTGTCGCAAAAGGTTTTCGACTAGTTCAAGGTGTTGACTATGATGAGAGTTTCTCACTCATATCTATGCTTAAGTCTATCCGAATCATGTTAGCAATTGCCACATTTTATGAAATCTGGCAAATGGATAAACAAAACTACATTCCTTAATGGATTTATTAAAAAAGAGTTGTATATGATGCAACAAGAAAGTTTTGTCAATCCTAAAAGTGCTAACAAAATATGCAAGCTCCAGCGATCCATCTATGGACTGGTGCAAGCATCTCGGAGTTGGAATATACGCTTTGATAAGTTGATCAAAGCATATAGTTTTATACAGACTTGCGGTGAAGCCTGTATTTACAAGAAAGTGAGTGGGAGCACTACATCATTTCTGATAAGTATATGTGAATGACATATTGTTGATCGGAGATAATGTAGAATTATTCTGCAAAGCATAAAGGAGTGTTTGAAAGGAGTTTTTCAAAGAAAGACCTCAGTGAAGCTGCTTACATATTGAGCATCAAGATCTATAGAGATAGATCAAGACGCTTGATAAGTTTTTCAATGAGTACATACCTTGACAAGATTTTGAAGAAGTTCAAGATGGAACAGTCAAAGAAAGAGTTCTTGCCTATGTTACAAGGTGTGAAACTGAGTAAGACTCAAAGCTCGACCACGGCAGAAGATAGAAAGAGAATGAAAGTCATTCCCTATGCCTTGGCCATAGGTTCTATAAAATATGCCATGCTATGTACCAGATCTATTGTATACCCTACACTGTTTTTGGCAAGGGAGTACAATAGTGATCTAGGAGTAGATCATTGGACAGCGGTCAAAATTATCCTTAGTGGAATAAGGATATGTTTCTCGATTATGGAGGTGACAAAAAAAAGGGCTCGTCGTAAAGGGTTACGTCGATGCAAATTTTAACACCGATCCAGATGACTCTAAATCTCAATCTGGATACATATTGAAAGTGGGAGCAATTAGCTAGAGTAACTCCGTGCAGAGCATTGTTGGCATAGATATTTGCAAAATACTTACGGATCTGAATGTGGCAGACCCGTTGACTAAACTTATCTCACAAGCAAAACATGATCACACCTTAGTACTCTTTGGGTGTTAATCACATAGCGATGTGAACTAGATTATTGACTCTAGTAAACCCTTTGGGTGTTGGTCACATGTCGATGTGAACTATGGGTGTTAATCACATGGTGATGTGAACTATTGGTATTAAATCACATGGCGATGTGAACTAGATTATTGACTCTAGTGCAAGTGGGAGACTGAAGGAAATATGCCCTAGAGGCAATAATAAAGTTATTATTTATTTCCTTATATCATGATAAATGTTTATTATTCATGCTAGAATTGTATTAACCGGAAACATAATACATGTGTGAATACATAGACAAACAGAGTGTCACTAGTATGCCTCTACTTGACTAGCTCGTTGATCAAAGATGGTTAAGTTTCCTAACCATAGACATGAGTTGTCATTTGATTAACAGGATCACATCATTAGGAGAATGATGTGATTGACTTGACCCATTCCGTTAGCTTAGCACTTGATCGTTTAGTTTGTTGCTATTGCTTTCTTCATGACTTATACATGTTCCTATGACTATGAGATTATGCAACTCCCGTTTACCGGAGGAACACTTTGTGTGCCACCAAACATCACAATGTAACTGGGTGATTATAAAGGTGCTCTACAGGTGTCTCCAAAGGTACTTGTTGGGTTGGCGTATTTCGAGATTAGGATTTGTCACTCCTATTGTCGGAGAGGTATCTTTGGGCCCACTCGGTAATGCCCATCACTATAAGCCTTGCAAGCATTACAACTAATGAGTTAGTTGCGGGATGATGTATTACAGAACGAGTAAAGAGACTTGCCGGTAACGAGATTGAACTAGGTATTGAGATACCGACGATCGAATCTTGGGCAAGTAACATACCGATGACAAAGGGAACACCGTATGTTGTTATGCGGCTGACCGATAAAGATCTTCGTAGAATATGTAGGAGCCAATATGGGCATCCAGGTCCTGCTATTGGTTATTGACCAGAGAGGTGTCTCGGTCATGTCTACATAGTTCTCGAACCCGTAGGGTCCGCACGCTTAACGTTCGTTGACGATATAGTACTATGCGTTATGTATGTTGGTGACCGAATGTTGTTCGGAGTCCCGGATGAGATCACGGACATGACGAGGAGCTCCGGAGGTAAAGATTCATATATTGGATGATATGGCTTGGCCAAGGGGCCAGGCCCATGGGGCTATAAGTCGGTGCAAAAGGAGTTTTGCGGAGGCCAGGGGGGCAAACGCCGGAGACCCTGGCGTCTGGCCCTGGGCCAGACGCCGAGGCCCATGTCGTCTGGGCCAGACGCCAAGGATTGTGGCGTTTGGTCCTGGAGTCCGAGTGGGACTCTTGCCTTTCGGGCAAAACCGACTTTGAGGAGGCTTTTGCTCCAAGTTTCGACCCCAGGGCTCAACATATAAATAGAGGGACAGGGCTAGCACCAAAGACACATCAAGAAACACCAAGCCGTGTGTCGGCAACCCCGTACCCTCTAGTTTATCCTCCATCATAGTTTTCATAGTTCTTAGGCGAAGCCCTACGGAGATTGTTCTTCACCAACACCGTCACCACGCCGTCGTGCTGCCGAAACTCATCTACTACTTCGCTCCTCTTGCTGGATCGAGAAGGCGAGGACGTCACCGAGCCGAACGTGTGCAGAACTCGGAGGTGCCGTGCTTTCGGTACTTGGTTCTGTCGGATCATGAAGACGTACGACTACATCATCCGCGTTGATATAACGCTTCCGCAAATGGTCTACAAGGGTATGTAGACAACACTCTCCCCTCTCGTTGCTATGCATCACCATGATCCTGCGTGTGCGTAGGATTTTTTTTGAAGTTACTACGTTCCCCAATAGGGATGGCCTTGGGATGCTCCGCATCATCTCCCCTCCCTTGGGGAAGATCCGCCCTCAGATCAAATTCTTCATCACCATGGAAGGGAGAGAGATCTTTGACGTTGAAGATGTTGCTCATGTTGTACTTGTTGCGTGGGAGGTCGATCTTGTAAGTGTTGTTGTTGTATCGCGCGAGCACCTTAAAGGGTCCATCCGCTCGTGGTCGAAGCTTGGACTTGTGTTCTTGTGGAAAGCGATCCTTGCGAAGGTGTAGCCACACGAGATCTCCAATGTTGAAGACCATAGTTTGCTTGTTGAAGTTGAGCTTGGTCGCAAGGCGTTGAACTTGGCGCTCGATGGTGTTTCTTGTATCTTCATGCACCTTCTTGAGATGTGTCACACGTGCACTTGCGTCCAAATTGACCCGCTCTTGGAGTGGTAGGGGGAGAATGTCCAAAGGGGACAAAGGGTTGAACCCGTAGACGACCTCGAAGGGGGACTTGCCGGTTGTTGAGTGTCTTGCTCGGTTGTAGGCGAACTCGGCGATAGGTAGGCACTCCTCCCACTCCTTGATGTTCTTTTTGATGAGTACTCGAAGTAGAGCGGAGAGTGTGCGGTTGGTAACTTCCGTTTGGACGTCAGTTTGTGGATGGTACGCCGTGGAGAAAAGTAGCTTGATTCCGAGCTTGGCGCATAGGGTTTTCCAAAATTAGCTAAGGAACTTGATGTCGCGGTCCGAGACGATCGTCTTGGGCACTCCATGTAGATGCAATATTTCCCTACAAAAGAGATTTGCAACATGTGAAGCATCGTCTATCTTGTTGCAAGGAATGAAATGTGCCATTTTAGAGAAACGGCCACAACAACAAATACCGAATCTTTTCCATTTCAAGTCCTAGGCAAGCCAAGTACAAAATCCATGCTAATGTCTTCCCATGGTTGATATGGAATTGGTAGAGGCATATAAATGCCATGGGATTGAGCTTTGGAGTTAGCTTTGAGACATGTAGAGCATCGCTTGGTGAAGCAGTTGACGTCGCGAAACATCTTGGGCCAATAGTAGTTCGTTGAGAGCGTAGCAAACGTCTTGTCGTGTCCAAAATGTCCCATTAAGCCTCCTCCATGAGATTCCTGCAAAAGCAACAAACGAAGAGAAGACTTGGGGATGCAAAGTTTGTTAGCTCTCATAAGATATCCATTTTTGATGTAATAGCGTTCCCAAGAAGTATGCATCAGACACTTGGCATAAGGAGTAGCAAAAGTAGGGTCATGCTCATACATGTTTTTTATGTGCTCAAAGCCAATGACATCCAATTCAAGTTGAGTAACAAGCATGCATATGCGGGAAAGAGCATCCGCTACTACATTTTCCTTACCTTTGATGTACTTGATGACATAAGGAAAAGACTCAATAAATTCACTCCATTGGGCATGATGCTTGTTCAACTTGGTTTGGCCCTTAAGATACTTGAGAGTCTCATGATCGGTATGAATGATAAACTCATGGGGACGAAGGTAATGTTCCCATTCATGCAAGACTCACACTAAAGCATATAGCTCTTTGTCATAGATGGGGTAATTGAGGTGCACTCCGAAAAGTTTCTCACTAAAATAAGCTATGGGGCGCTTCTCTTGCGTTAGCACACCTCCTATGCCATTACCGCTAGCATCGCAATGAATCTCAAAAGGCTTGTCGAAGTTGGGTAAAGCAAGCACGGGAGCATGTGTAAGCAAATTCTTAAGCTCATTGAATGCGATATATTGGGATGGTCCCCAAACAAAGGGCGCATTATTCTTGCTCAAAGCATGCAAAGGAGAAGCGATGGTGCTAAAATCCTTCACAAAGAGACGATAGAAACCCGCAAGGCCAAGAAAGCTACGCACTTGTTGCAAATTGGTTGGTTGTGGCCAAGTCTTAATAGCATTAATTTTGAACTCATCAACATGAACACCCATAAGAAGCAACAAAACCCAAGAAAACGAGCTTATCAACGCCAAAAAGGCATTTCTCCATATTAGCATAGAGTTGCTCTTTTCGAAGAGTTTGCAAAACGGTTCAAACATGGGTGACATGATCTTTAAGAGATTCGCTAAAAACAAAGGATATCATCAAAGTAGACCACAACAAATATACCAATGTAAGGGCGAAAAACATGATTCATAAGACGCATAAAAGTACCCGGTGCTTCCGAGAGACCCATAGGCATGACTAGCCACTCATACAAGCCAAACTTGGTTTTGAAAGCGGTTTTCCATTCATCACCTTCTTGTATGCATATTTGATAGTAACCACTCTTGAGATCAATTTTAGAAAAGATAGTGGCACCACTAAGCTCATCAAGCATATCATCTAGGCGTGGAATGGGATACCTATAATACAATCGGAACACATGCGAAAGCTACCGTCTCATTTTGGCACAAGAATGACCGGGACGGCACAAGGGTTCAAACTTTCACGCACATGTCCATGGTTTATGAGATGCTTTACTTGCCTTTGTATTTCTTTAGTTTCTTCGGGCTTGACACGGTAAGGAGCTTTGTTCGGAAGCGGTGCTCCGGGTATGAGGTCGATGCGGTGCTCAATGCCTCGTAGTGGAGGTAGTCCCGGAGGCAGCTCGTTGGGGAAAACATCGTGAAATTCCTGCAAAAGAGAAGACAACACTAGAGGAAGAGTGTGAGAAGTGTTAGTTTGTGGTGCATTGTCCTTGCACACAATGACGTAGTGTAGGACACTAGATGGGTTCTCACACACTCCTCTTATCTCACTTTTAGTGGCAAATAGGACTAAGTTCTTCTTTTCGCTCATAGTGGAGGTGTTCGATTTGGGCTTGTGGCGCTCACTCTCTTTTTGATGGCTCGCTCTCTCATAATGATCTGTACGATGGGTGGCTTGCTTGTCGGCGATCACTTGGCTTGGCGACATTGGATGAAGGACGTACTCCTTACCCTTCATCTTGAAGATGTACTGGTTCGTTCGGCCGTTGTGGATGACTCCTCTATCAAATTGCCATGGGCGCCCAATTAGAAGATGGCAAACGGTCATTAGAACGATGTCGCACTCCAAGGTGTCTTCGTAGGCGCCAATTTTGAAGGAGACTTGTACTCGATGCTCGACTTGGATAGTGCCGGAGTCACTAAGCCATTGCACTTTGTATGGATGTGGATGCTTCGTCTTGGGCAATTGGAGCTTGGCGCAAAGTTCTTCACTTGCGAGATTATGACAACTCCCTCCATCGATGATGACCTTGACGGATCGTCCATTGATGCCGGCCTTGGTGTGGAATATGTGGCATCGTTGGTCTTCTTCTTGATGATGTTGGAGAGTCAAGACTTTGGAGACAACAAGGGCGGGACTTGAATCTTCATCACAAAAGACTTGTTCTTCTTCATCGTTCACTTGGCGGTGCATGGTGACTTGCTCAAGGGCTTCCATTTCGCCTTCACTCATGGAGTCATAAGTGCCATCGTCATTGAGGATCATGGTTCTCTTGTTGGTGCACTCATAGGACTTGTGGCCTCGGCCTCCGCAAGTGAAACACTTGAAGGAACTCATCTTGATGGTCTCATCGGTTGGAGTTGATGATGATGAAGCTCTCGGCTTGAAGTTGCTTGTAGTACAAGGATGACTTGTAGGTGACGAAGCTTTCTTGGAACTCGACTTGTCGATGTTGCTAGTAGAAGGCTTGGTAGTCGGTGTTGGAGTCGTTGAAGCCTGGTTGTGGGAGAAGCAGTATGACTTGGATGAGAACTTGGCATACTTGAAATCATCTTGCACTTGGCGTTCCGCTTTGGTAGCTTGGTGCACTAGCTCGATGAGGTTCGAGTATGGTTGGAAGTCAGCGATCTTCTTGATGGGATGATTGAGTCCATTCAATAAGCGTGCCATAGTTTGCTCATCGTCTTCTGTGACATTGGCTCGTATCATGGCAATCTCCATCTCCTTGTAGTACTCTTCAACGCTCTTGGTTCCTTGCTTGAGTAGTTGGAGTTTCTTGAAGAGGTCGCGGTTGTAGTAGATAGGCACAAATCATGCTCTCATGACATCCTTCATTTGCGCCCAAGTAGTGATGGGTGGTTCACCTCTTGCCTCTCGGTGCTCGATAACTTGTTCCCACCAAATGAGGACATAGTCTTGGAACTCAAGGGATGCCATTGCGATCTTCTTATCTTCTTCATAGTTGTGCAAACGAAAAATCTTGTCAACCTTCAATGCCCATGAAAGGTACTCTTCGGGATCATTGCTTCTGTTGAACTTGGGCATGGTGAACTTGAGTTTGCCGTAGCGTTGCTCTTCATTGTGTTGGGGTCGGGGATGATGACGCCCATGTTGTTGATGATTGTCAAGCTCGTGTCACTCTTGTCATGGAGGATTTCCATTTTCATCATGCTCTTGATGAACGTGATGTTCTTGGCAAGCTTGTGGAGGAGCTTGTCTGATGAGGACATCAATACAATTGTTACACCCACAGCCCTTGCCACTATAAATACTGGACCAATTACTAGAGCTCGTGCACGCCAACTAAATTACTAGGTACTTTCGTTTCTTGGTAATGATTCTAATGTTCATGAGAATATGATGCTGCCTAAATTGGATACATTTGTTTTGCTTACAAATGAAGGGCCTAGCTTGGAGAAGGATGAACATTGGATTAAGAACAAGCATGGAGATGATGGCATGCGCAAGGGGAACAAGAACGGAGTTACAAGTGATGATTTCAGGACTTTGAAGCCACCATAATGGGTGCATGAAGCCTTGGACGAAATATACAAGATGCCACTTCATAAATTTTGTCCCGAGGCTATTATAGGTGCTACGTCACCTTATTATTGTGCCAGGCTCATGTAATTTCGAAATACATAAGTATAGGCTATTTTTAGAGTCCGTATGTGTGGGGAAACAAGAGATAGGGTTGATTTCGGACCCCTCCACCAAGGGTCACGAAATTCCCCCCTCTTCCTCCATATATACAGCCCTTAGGGCATCGTTTAGACTTTGGGTTTTGTTTAGATTAAAAGTTCGCCATAGCTGCAACTTCGCGTACTTCGTTTGTGTTCAACGACCAGACAAAGGCGTCACAGAACCCCACCTTGATCAATAAAGCTTTCATCTTATATTCGCAATATCCAGATTGCAATCTCAGTTTCTTGCTTGTTCTTCGTTTGCTCGCAGGAAACAGACCCTCGTGGTCAGGTTGATCGTGCTCCGGCGTGGTCAATAACCTCTCGGAGTTGGTTTAGCGATTGCTAAGGCGCGACGTCCTCGCACGTTCGTAGTTGATTCGTCAAAGTCGACTGCCACCAAAGCGATATCCATCATCTCATCGGAAGACGGGACACCTTTGCCTCTATCAAGTGGTATCAGATTTCCAGGTTGCTCGGTGAGATTTTACAATTTTTTGTAGTTTAGATCGAGTCTGTTCTTCATACCTACAGTCCACGAAAAAGCCACAAAAAAAATTAGGGTTAGTTCATCATATCCGAACCAATCTGAGCCTTTGCATAATCTTTTTAGGGTTTTGCTTTGTTGAATTTGCGGTTGCATCGTCGTGTCTAGTTGCTGGTCTTAGAGTCTAGTCTTTTAGAGTTTCGAGTTCTGGTCATAAGTTGTCACGCCGCCGCCGCACCATCATCATCGCCCCTGCCATCTACCACCACCGTTTATCCGCCACCGCTTCGAATCCGTATCCATATACCACCACCGCTGTCATATACCACCACCGCTGCCATCTACTACCATATATCCACCACCAATCCGAGTTCTTGTCATATTAGGTTTGTTTTCGAGATCCATCTAGATTCCGATTCGTGTTTCCTTGCCGGAGTAGGTTTCGAAAAAAAAGAGTCCGGAAACCACCCTCCGTTTAGGCCCAAAAATTTTCGAAAACGCATTTTTCGAAAAAAATTCTGGCTATCCTATTTTTAGGTGTTTCTGAGTGTTTTGAGACAGGTGCCATTATAGGAAGTTTTTTTGACCCGTTTCCAATTTTTGGGTCCGGGCAGTCGAAAAAAAAAATTGGTCGAAAAAATTTTGTGCCCATCCTGTCAGTTTGACCTAGGAAGAGTTTTGAGACACTCGCCATTATAGTGATTTTTCGCAAAAAAAAGCAGCGCAAAAAAAAAGAAACAGCGCAGAAAAAAGAGCGAAAAAAAATCCAGAGTGTGCTTTTCCCTTGTTTACGTGCCGCGTCGTGATTTTGTTGGTGTTCTAGGCTCGCGTCTCTAGCACAGTCTAGCCTAGGACCAGCACAGTACCGTCGTTGAACGTTTATTCAACTTTGCATCTCTGAATTGATTATTGCTGACCCTTTTTGCTACCATATTATAAGCATTCCCAGCTCCACATACATCTACGTCGTGCGTTTGACTCTCCCTGGTAATCGCTCTATCCAAGCTTTGAGAGTTTTTGACTACAACGGTTGCCGATCACCGCCTGCTGCTGGGTAAGAACTGATAAGAATTTGAGATTTGCTTGACGGATTTGTGACACCCACCACCACCTCTTGTTAGTAGTCTGTAGGATCATATTCTTGTGTGTTTCTATTGCTGCTAACCATGCCAGGATCACAAGCCGACGAGACTGACTGGGAGAACATGACGAATAAGGATTTGCATGATAAATTTCAGCAAATGATGAGTGGACAGGTGCAAGATGTGCTAAACAGATTTGAAGAGGCCATGGAGAAGATAGATGGCATGGAGAAGACGTTCGAAACAAAGCTCGATAACAAGTTTAATGAATTGCTCGCGCGTCTTCCACCACCACCACCCGATGCACCTAACGCACCTCTCCAACAACAACAACAACGACTACCTCCACGTCGCGAAACAGATCTCCGCCGAGCGAGCCGTGTTCCTCTTGCGTTTGGCCAAACTGTTGGTGCTGCTGTTGATACTTCTGTGGCTCCTGCTGCTGATGCGGAGGAGGATGATTATGTGGGAGATTACGAGGATGAGGTTACTCAAAATCAGAACTACGTGCAACCACCTGCACCACAACCACCAGGTCGTCCACATGCAAATAATCACAATGGTAGGGCTTTCCCTCAGGTACGAGATCATGACCATCTTCCTAAACTGAAATTGAATATTCCACCTTTCGACGGTAGATATGTTCCTGATATATATCTTACTTGGGAGTTAGAAACTGAACAACGATTTACATGTTTACAATATCCCGAGGAGAGACGGGTTGCCGCTGCTGTTTGTGCTTTCACTAGTTTTGCATGTGTATGGTGGTCTGAACATTGTAGATTATATCCTATTCCAACTACTTGGGCTGCTTTGAAAACTGCTATGCGTACTCGTTGGGTTCCACCATATTATCAACGTGAATTGCTTCAGAAATTACAACGCTTAAGACAAGGAAAAAATTCTGTAGAAGAATATTATCAGGAATTACAAACTGGCATGATTAGATGTGGTATTGTTGAGGAGAATGAAGCTATGCTTGCACGTTTTCTGGGTGGATTAAATAGAGAGATTCAGACCATTCTAGACTATAAGGAGTATACTAATATCACTCGTTTATTCCATCTTGCTTGTAAAGCTGAACGTGAAGTGCAGGATCGACAAGCATTGGCGCGAACTAACTTTTCTGCAGGCCGACCTTCATCATGGACACCGCGTGCATCTTCTACTTCAACTGCACCAGCACCTCAATCAGGTGTCTCCTCCAGTCGTGATACAAGAAAACAGGCACAACCACCATTATCTGCCAAGAGCACACCTGCTGGGCCTGCACAGAGTTCTGCTTCTTCCATGGCATCAACAGGGCACACAAGTGATATTATTTGTCGTCGTTGTAAGGGAGGAGGTCATTATGCGAGAGAATGCAAATCTCTGCGTGTGATGATTGCTACCGCGGATGGTGGATATGAGTCCGCTAGTGACTATGATGAGGAGACTTTGGCTCTTATTACACGTGAAGAACATGGTGGAGATGATTCTGATCATGAGACGCAATACATGGCTCCTGAAGACGCTGACAGGTATGAATGTTTAGTTGCTCAACGTGTTTTGAGTGTGCAGGTCACACAAGCTGAGCAAAATCAGAGGCACAATTTGTTCCATACCAAGGGAGTTGTGAAAGAACGTTCTGTGCGCGTCATCATAGATGGAGGGAGCTGCAACAACTTGGCTAGCATGGAGATGGTGGAGAAGCTTTCTCTCACCACAAGACCACATCCACATCCTTACTACATCCAATGGTTCAACAACAGCGGCAAGGTTAAGGTAACACGTACTGTTGGTGTGCATTTTAGTATCTCTACATATGCTAATTATGTTGATTGTGATGTGGTACCTATGCAAGCATGTTCCTTATTACTTGGTAGACCATGGCAATTTGATAAAAATTCTGTACACCATGGTAGAAACAATCACTATACTCTTGTTCATAAGGATAAAAATATTACTTTGCTTCCTATGACTCCTGATTCCATTTTGAAAGATGATATTAATAGAGCTAATAAAGCAAAACAGGAGACGAATAAGAGTGAAAATCAGATTGTGGCAAAAGAATTTGAGCAACAAGTGAAGCCTAATAATAAACCATCTAGTGTTGCTTCTGAAATTAAATTGAAAAGTGCATGTTTATTTGCCACCAAATCTGATATTGATGAGCTAGATTTCAGCAAATCTATTTGCTATGCTTTTGTGTGCAAAGAGGCATTATTTTCATTCGAGGACGTGCCTTCCTCTTTGCCTCCTGCTGTCACTAACATTTTGCAGGAGTTCGCTGACGTCTTTCCACAAGACGTGCCACCGAGATTACCGCCTATTCGAGGGATTGAGCATCAGATTGACTTAATTCCCGGTGCTTCACTGCCAAACCGTGCACCATACCGTACCAATCCAGAGGAGACGAAGGAGATTATGCGTCAAGTACAAGAGCTTCTCGACAAAGGTTATATACGCGAATCCCTTAGTCCTTGTGCTGTTCCTATTATTCTAGTGCCGAAAAAGGATGGTACATCACGTATGTGTGTTGATTGTAGAGGCATTAATAATATTACTATTCGTTATCGTCATCCTATTCCTAGGCTAGATGATATGCTTGATGAATTGAGTGGCTCTACAATATTGTCCAAAGTTGATTTGCGTAGTGGATACCATCAAATTCGTATGAAATTGGGAGATGAATGGAAAACAGCATTCAAAACTAAGTTTGGATTATATGAGTGGTTAGTCATGCCTTTTGGGTTAACTAATGCACCTAGTACTTTCATGAGATTAATGAACGAAGTTTTACGTGCTTTCATTGGACGATTTGTGGTAGTTTACTTTGATGACATATTGATTTATAGCAGATCTTTGGAAGAACATTTGGAACATTTACGTGCTGTTTTTATTGCTCTACATGATGCACGTTTGTTTGGTAACCTTGGGAAGTGCACCTTTTGCACCGACCGAGTATCTTTTCTTGGCTATGTTGTTACTCCACAGGGAATTGAAGTTGATAAAGCCAAGATTGAAGCTATTGAGAGTTGGCCGCAACCCAAAACGGTCACACAAGTGAGGAGTTTTCTTGGCCTCGCTGGATTCTATAGGTGTTTTGTGAGAGATTTCAGCACCATTGCTGCACCTCTCAATGAGCTTACAAAGAAAGATGTGCCTTTTCTTTGGGGTACCGCACAGGAAGAAGCCTTCTCGGTATTGAAAGATAAGTTGACACATGCTCCTTTACTCCAACTTCCTGATTTTAATAAGACTTTTGAGCTTGAATGTGATGCTAGTGGAATTGGATTAGGCGGTGTGTTATTACAAGATGGCAAACCTGTTGCATACTTTTCTGAAAAATTGAGTGGGCCTAGTCTGAATTATTCTAGTTATGATAAAGAATTATATGCTCTTGTTCGGACTTTAGAAACATGGCAACATTATTTATGGCCCAAAGAATTTGTTATACATTCTGATCATGAATCTTTGAAACATATTAAAAGTCAAGCTAAACTGAATCGTAGACATGCTAAATGGGTTGAATTCATTGAGACTTTTCCTTATGTCATTAAACACAAGAAGGGAAAAGAAAATGTTAATGCTGATGCATTGTCTCGCCGCTATACTATGCTTTCACAACTTGACTTCAAAATATTTGGTTTGGAGACCATCAAAGATCAATATGTGCATGATGCTGATTTTAAAGATGTAATGCAGAATTGTAAAGAAGGAAGAATGTGGAACAAGTTCGTCGTTAACGATGGATTTGTGTTTCGTGCTAACAAGCTATGCATTCCAGCTAGCTCCGTTCGTCTTTTGTTGTTGCAGGAGGCGCATGGAGGAGGATTAATGGGACACTTTGGCGTCAAGAAGACGGAGGATATACTTGCTACACATTTCTTTTGGCCAAAGATGAGACGGGATGTTGAGCGTTTTATTGCTCGCTGCACTACATGTCAAAAAGCTAAGTCACGACTCAATCCTCATGGTTTATATATGCCTTTGCCTGTACCTAGTGTTCCTTGGGAGGATATATCTATGGACTTTGTTTTAGGTTTACCTCGAACAAAGAAGGGGAGGGATAGCATATTTGTTGTCGTGGATAGATTCTCGAAAATGGCACACTTTATACCATGTCATAAAAGCGATGATGCTGTTAATGTTGCTGATTTGTTCTTTCGTGAAATTATTCGCTTGCATGGTGTGCCAAATACTATTGTTTCAGATCGTGATACTAAATTTCTTAGCCTCTTTTGGAGATGTTTATGGGCTAAGTTGGGGACTAAACTGCTTTTTAGTACTACTTGTCACCCCCAAACTGATGGACAAACTGAAGTAGTCAATAGAACATTGTCTACTATGCTTAGGGCTGTTTTGAAGAATAATAAGAAAATGTGGGAGGAATGCTTGCCTCATATTGAATTTGCTTATAATCGTTCATTGCATTCTACTACTAAGATGTGCCCTTTTGAAGTTGTGTATGGTTTCCTACCTCGTGCACCTATTGATTTGTTGCCTCTTCCATCTTCGGAGAAGGTTAATTTTGATGCTAAACAACGTGCTGAATTGATTTTAAAAATGCATGAGTTAACTAAGGAAAACATTGAGCGTATGAATGCTAAATATAAACTTGCTGGAGATAAGGGTAGAAAACATGTTGTGTTTGCACCTGGAGATCTTGTTTGGTTACATTTGCGTAACGATAGATTTCCGGATTTGCGCAAATCAAAGTTAATGCCATGTGCTGATGGTCCCTTTAAGGTGTTAGAGAAAATAAATGATAATGCATATAAACTTGAGCTGCCTGCAGATTTTGGGCTTAGTCCCACTTTTAACATTGCAGATTTGAAGCCATATTTGGGTGAGGAAGATGAACTTCCGTCGAGGACGATTTTATTTCAAGAAGGGGAGGATGATGAGGACATCAATACAATTGTTACACCCACAGCCCCTGCTACTATAAATACTGGACCAATTACTAGAGCTCGTGCACGCCAACTAAATTACCAGGTACTTTCGTTTCTTGGTAATGATTCTAATGTTCATGAGAATATGATGCTGCCTAAATTGGATACATTTGTTTTGCTTACAAATGAAGGGCCTAGCTTGGAGAAGGATTAACATTGGATTAAGAACAGGCATGGAGATGATGGCATGCGCAAGGGGAACAAGAACGGAGTTACAAGTGATGATTTCAGGACTTTGAAGCCACCATAATGGGTGCATGAAGCCTTGGACGAAATATACAAGATGCCACTTCATAAATTTCGTCCCGAGGCTATTATAGGTGCCGCGTCACCTTATTATTGGGCCAGGCTCATGTAATTTCGAAATACATAAGTATAGGCTATTTTTAGAGTCCGTATGTGTGGGGAAACAAGAGATAGGGTTGATTTCGGACCCCTCCACCAAGGGTCACGAAATTCCCCCCTCTTCCTCCATATATACAACCCTTAGGGCATCGTTTAGACTTTGGGTTTTGTTTAGATTAAAAGTTCGCCATAGCTGCAACTTCGTGTACTTCGTTTGTGTTCAACGACCAGACAAAGGCGTCACAGAACCCCACCTTGATCAATAAAGCTTTCATCTTATATTCGCAATATCCAGATTGCAATCTCAGTTTCTTGCTTGTTCTTCATTTGCTCGCAGGAAACAGACCCTCGTGGTCAGGTTGATCGTGCTCCGGCGTGGTCAATAACCTCTCGGAGTTGGTTTAGCAATTGCTAAGGCGCGACGTCCTCGCACGTTCGTAGTCGGATCGTCAAAGTCGACTGCCACCAAAGCGATATCCATCATCTCATCGAAAGACGGGACACCTTTGCCTCTATCATTGTCGATCTCGAGGAGGAGCTTGAGGAACTTGACGATGCACGCGAGCTTGAAATCTCCGTTCTTGAATTTCTTCGTGAAGTGCTTCTCTTGTTCACGAGCTTGTCGGCCTCGATCGGCTATGGCTCGACTTGAGTCTCCTAGAGCTTGTTGCGCCTCAAGTGCTTGAGCGTCACAGACTTGTTGTTCTTAACGTTGTGCCTCTGCATCATGTGCATTTTTGTGAAGACGCGCTCACTCTTCCTCTTCATGTTGGCGTTGTCGTTGCCGTTCTCGTGCTAATGCAAAGGCCTCTTGGGTTTGACGTCGTCGGAGCTCTTGCGAGTTGGTGTCGCGTAGAGGATTGAGGCTTGCTTGATGCTCGTTGCGTGCGGCACGGCGAAGAGTGTTCGATGTCGGTGTACTTGAGCCGGAGAGGGTGAAGTCGGATTGGCGACTTGAATGGCTCCTTCTTGAAGTGGAAGAAGAGCGGTTGAGCAACAAAGCATGAATATCGTCCATTCTTGCGCCATTCTCTTGCTTGTGATCGTCGAGCTTGTGGTCAAAGTAGTCCCTTGTACGTTGCTCGGAGAGTCGCAACTCGGTGGCGAGGTTGTCGATGCGTTCACTCATAGCTTGTTGCTCTTACTACAAAGCACGTTGTGCACCAAAGAGGTGACTCTTGGTGACGAAGGAGTTCATGTCGTCGTCTTGCTCCATGAAGAGTGGGTTGGTAGAAGTACTTGGCCTATCCATCATTCCAAGACAAATGTGAGTGGTACAAAGAGAAGAACGAATACCAAATGTACATTGACCGAAGTTGAAAGTGGATCGATGATCACTCCAATGTAGGACAAGGAAATAGCACAATTGGTACTAGCTGTCTAGCTCTTGTCGGTTTCTCACACATACACAAGTAAAAGCTTATGGTGGATCTTGGTTAGGATGGTGGCACAAAATTTGATGCAATTGTAAGTGAGCTTCAATAATGTTGGAAAATATTTGCAAGATGCAATGTAACAAGTAGACAAAGCATATAAGGTACACGGAAACACACAGGCAAAAAGATAAGTGGGGTCGGGCAACCAAGGGTGAGCCAAAATGTGGATTCCACAAAAATGCTCTTGTTGCCCAACACTAGAGAGACGCTAGCACGATTGCACAATAGGCGGATACAAAGAACTTGTGCACAACCTACTTAGCAAAAATGCAACGACTTCTATCCCAAGTATGTCTTATGAAAGGTGATCTAGTATGACAATCTTAATGTTGTATGATGCTATGGTTCTTGCTTAAAAGCTCTTTGCTTATCTTTCCTCTTTGCTTACAAGCTTGTTTGGCTCTTTGATGTTTGAGCTCTTTTCTCATGCAATGCTTGACGAACCAAGATAGCAATTGTGTATGCGATGACAAGTTTGTGACACAAGAGATGATACCAATATATGCAACAATGATGTATGTATGCTATGGGAAGTATGATCACTAATGTGCACAAGTCTCATTGCCAGCAATACTCAATGGCTAGTCTCGATGGGTAAGCAACGCAAAGGAGTAAGGCTATGATGGCTATCAATGTAATGGCAAGAGTGATATGTCCAATACCATTCTTTGGTTCCACGTCTGTAAGCAAGACCGGATGATGGTGATCAAATTGGGTGGCACGAATACCAATATGTAGTCAAGGTTGTCATTGTTGATGACGCGTTCGTGGCGAAGATGAGCGGCGGTGATGTCGATGTCGAACTGTACCTAGATAGCCGAAAAACAAAAGGATACGGTGCCACAACTCAAATTCTCAAAACTCGAAGTAGCAAACGTGTCGGAGAACGAAACGGTGCAAAATGGTGGTGGTCTGCGGAAGTGGTGAGGGTGGATAGTGGTAGGAGTGCGTATGCGGAAATGTGGGGCGGTGGTGGTGACTACACTGAAAAAAATTCAGTTTCATCAGGGTCGGTCGGACGTCCGGGCTGGGCCGGTCGTCCGGTCGTCGTCGGACGTCCGGGCTGGGTCGGAAGTCCGATGCCTGGGCGATTTTCGGGCATGGGATGAACAGCTTGGGTTCAAGGTGGAGAGGTGGAAAATCGTCGAATTCGGGCAGATTTGTGGATGGAAATGGTGGAGAAAGTGGGGGAAAAGCTAGATCCACTCAAAACAAAGCAAATCCACGGATCCAAACCAACAAAATCTCAACACACTAACAAATCACAAAAAAAGTTGGGGCTATTTTTGTGGGGAAATTTTCGAATTAGGACGAAAAACAATAAAACAAGGCTAGCAACACAACAGGGAGGCTCTGAAATCATGATCAACGTGGCTCATGATACCAAGATGATGTAGGGTAGGAACCCTTGGGGCCGATCTTTCACGATAGGAGCGTATCCCGCGAAGAACACAAAGAGGGAAACGAGGGAATACACAAGGAAAACACAAGAGAAACACTAAACCAACAAGAACAAGTTACACATGTGCTAGATCCTCGAATACATAGGGTTCACACGGTTCACATGGTACACAATCAACCAAGGATGATACAAGGGTAACTGTCTTCCACGTGAGGAGGTCTTGATGTTCTTCCCTAAAGAGGGGTCTTGAATCCAAAGGGATCTTCTCCGAAGAGGCCGCGGTCTCTCACGAGGAGTAGATCCGATGTGGATGAGCGAAGCTCTATCTCTCAAAATGAGCTAAACCAACGCTAACCCTAGAAAGTTGGACGAGGTGGAGTATATATAGTCTTAGTGCAAAAGATGGGGGCGAAGGGGTACATGGGCTGCGGCCCAACACGCATCAGCGCACAGGCGTCGGACGTCTGGGGGTCACCGGTCGTCCAGAGGCCCGCGAGGGTCCGGATGTCCAGTGCCTGTCGGACATCCGTAGTTTCAGCTCGGGTGGTCTTCGGTCAGACGTCCGGTCAGGGTCGGTCGTCCGAGGAGCATCGGTCGTCTGGGTGGTGTCGGATGTCCATCTGTTTTGGCTCGGGTAGTAGTGTCGGTCGTCCGAAGGAGGCCGGGCGTCTGGGGCCTGGAGGTCGTCGGACGTCCGGGGTTCGTCGGTCGTCCGGAGCCTGGAGACTTTGAGCAGTTCTTCTTCTTCATCTCCGTCTTCACGTCCATCTTCCTCTTCTTCTTCTCCTTGCTCCTTGGCTTCTCCATGATACCTGAGAATGCACAAAGTATCCGTATGAGGTAGTAGCCATGTCTCATGTGCATCAAAGTGGAAATGTGAGAGGAGAGATGTCACCTCGGTTTCAAGGGCTCTTGCACGTGCTCGTGTCATGGGTCCACGAGGGGTCGTAGGAGATGTAGTTGGGTCCATGGGGATGGCCTTGGGATGCTCCGCATCACATCACTAACAAAGTTGCACCCACATCCCCTACTGATACATATATAGGACCAATTACTAGACCTCGCACACGCCAATTAAATTACCAGGTACTTTCGTTTCTTGGTAATGATTCTAATGTTCGTGAGTATATGATGCTGCCTAAATTGGATACATTTGTCTTGCTTACAAATGAAGGGCCTAGCTTGGACAAGAAGGATGATCATTGGAGCAAGATCAAGCATGGAGATGATGGCATGCGCAAGGGGAACAAGAACGGAGTTACAAGTGATGATTTCAGGACTTTGAAGCCACCATAATGAGTGCGTGAAGCCTTGGACGAAATATACAAGATGCCACTTCATAAATTTCATCCAGAGGCTATTACAGGTGCTGCGTCACCTTATTACTGGGCCAGGCTCATGTAATTTTGATAGAGGCGAACGTGTCTCGATGTTTTGATGAGATGGTGGCTATCGTTTTCTGTGGGAGTCGACCTTGACGATCCGACTACGAACGTGCGAGACGTCGCGCCTTAGCAATCACTAAACCAACTTCCGAGGGTTATTGACCACGCTGGAGCATGATCAACTTGACCACGAGGGTCTGTTTCCTGCGAGCAAATGAAGAACAAGAAAGAAACGGAGATTGCAATCTGGATATTGCGAATATAAGATGAAAGCTTTATTGATCAAGGTGGGATTCTGTGACACATTTGTCTGGTCGTTGAACACAAACGAAGTACGCGAAGTTGCAGCTGACGAACTTTAATCTAAACAAAACCCAAAGTCTAAACGACGCCCTAAGGGCTGTATATATGGAGGAAGAGGGGGGGATTTCGTGGCCCTTGGAGGAGGGGTCCGAAACCAACCCTAACTCTTGTTTCCCCACACATACGGACTCTAAAAACAGCCTATACTTAAGTATTTCAAAAATACATGGGCCTGGCCCAATAATAGGGTGACGCAACACCTAAAATAGCCTCTGGACGAAATTTATGAAGTGTCATCTTGTATATTTCGTCCAAGGCTTCATGCACTCCTTATGGTGGCTTCAAAGTCCTAAAATCATCACTTGTAACTCCGTTCTTGAACCCCTTGCGCATGCCATCATCTCCATGCTTGAACTTGATCCAAGGTTCATCTTTCTTGTCCAAGCTAGGCCCTTCATTTGTAAGCAAAACAAATGTAGCCAATTTAGGCAGCATCATATTCTCATGAACATTAGAATCGTTACCAAGAAACGAAAGTACCCGATAATTCAATTGGCGTGCACGAGCTCTAGTAATTGGTCCAGTATGTATAGCAGCAGGGGCTGTGAGTGTAACAATGGTATTGATGTCCTCATCATCCTCCCCTTCTTGAAATGAAGTCGTCCTCGACGAAAGTTCATCGTCCTCACCCAAATAAGGCTTCAAATCTGCAATGTTTAAAGTGGGACTAACCCCAAAATCTGCAAGCAGCTCAAGTTTATATGCATTATCATTTATTTTCTCTAACACCTTAAAAGGACCATCAGCACGTGCCATTAGCTTTGATTTGCGCAAATTAGGAAATCTATCCTTACGCAAATGTAACCAAACAAGATCTCCAGGTGCAAACACAACATGTTTTCTACCCTTATCTCCAGCAAGTTTATATTTAGCATTCATACGCTCAATGTTTTCCTTAGTTAACTCATGCATTTTTAAAATCAATTCAGCATGTTCTTTAGCATCAAAATTAACCTTCTCCGAAGATGGAAGAGGCAACAAATCAATAGGTGCACGAGGTAGGAAACCATACACAATTTCAAAAGGGCACATCTTAGTAGTAGAATGCAATGAACAATTATAAGCAAATTAAATATGAGGCAAGCATTCTTCCCACATTTTCTTGTTATTCTTCAAAATAGCCCTAAGCATAGTATACAATGTTCTATTGACTACTTCAGTTTGTCCATCAGTTTGGAGGTGACAAGTAGTACTAAAAAGCAGTTTAATCCCGAACTTAGCCCATAAACATCTCCAAAAGTGGCTAAGAAATTTAGTATCACGATCTGAAACAATAGTATTTGGCACACCATGCAAGGGAATAATTTCACAAAAGAACAAATCAGCAACATTAACAGCATCATCGCTTTTATGACATGGTATAAAGTGTGCCATTTTCGAGAACCTATCCATGACAACAAATATGCTATCCCTCCCCTTCTTTGTTCGAGGTAAACCTAAAACAAAGTCCATAGATATATCCTCCCAAGGAACACTAGGTACGGGCAAAGGCATATATAAATCATGAGGATTGAGTCGTGACTTAGCTTTTTGATATGTAGTGCAGCAAGCAACAAAACGCTCAACATCCCGTCGTATCTTTGGCCAAAAGAAATGTGTAGCAAGTATATCCTCCGTCTTCTTGACGCCAAAGTGTCCCATTAATCCTCCTCCATGCGCCTCCTGCAACAACAAAAGACGAATGGAGCTAGCTGGAATGCATAGCTTGTTAGCACGAAACACAAATCCATCATTAAGAAAGAACTTGTTCCAAGTTCTCCCTTCCTTACAATTCTGCAATACATCTTTAAATTCAGCATCATGCACATATTGATCTTTGATGGTCTCCAAACCAAATATTTTAAAGTCAAGTTGTGAAAGCATAGTATAACAACGAGACAAAGCATCAACAATAACATTTTCTTTACCCTTCTTGTGTTTAATGACATAAGGGAAAGTCTCAATGAATTCAACCCATTTAGCATGTCTACGGTTTAGTTTTGCTTGACTTTTAATGTGTTTCAAAGATCCATGATCAGAATGTATAACAAATTCTTTGGGCCATAAATAATGTTGCCATGTTTCTAAGGTCCGAACAAGAGCATATAATACTTTATCATAAGTAGAATAGTTCAGACTAGGCCCACTTAATTTTTCAGAAAAGTATGCAACAGGTTTGCCATCTTGTAATAACACACCTCCTAATCCAATTCCACTAGCATCACATTCAAGCTCAAAAGTCTTACTAAAATCAGGAAGTTGGATTAAAGGAGCATGTGTCAACTTATCTTTCAATACTGTGAAGGCTTCTTCGTCTGCAGTATCCCAAACAAAAGGCACATCCTTATTTGTAAGCTCGTTGAGAGGTGCAACAATGGTGCTGAAATCTCTCACAAAACGCCTATAGAATCCAGCGAGGCCAAGGAAACTCCTCACTTGTGTGACCGTTTTGGGCTGCGGCCAACTCTCAATAGCTTCAATCTTGGCTTTATCAACTTCAATTCCCTGTGGAGTAATAACATAGCCAAGAAAAGATACTCGGTCAGTGCAAAAGGTGCAGTTTCCAAGGTTACCAAACAAACGTGCATCACGTAGAGCAATAAAAACAACACGTAAATGTTCCAAATGTTCCTCCAAAGATTGGCTATAAATCAATATGTCATCAAAGTAAACTACCACAAATCGTCCAATGAAAGCACGTAAAACTTCGTTCATTAATCTCATGAAAGTACTAGGTGCATTAGTTAACCTAAAAGGCATGACTAACCACTCATATAATCCAAACTTAGTTTTAAATGTTGTTTTCCATTCATCTCCCAATTTCATTTGAATTTGATGGTATCCACTATGCAAATCAACTTTGGAGAATATTGTAGAGCCACTCAATTCATCAAGCATATCATCTAGCCTAGGAATAGGATGACGATAACGAATAGTAATATTATTAATGCCTCTACAATCAACGCACATACTCGACATACCATCCTTTTTCGACACTAAAATGATAGGAACAACACGAGGACTAAGGGATTCGCGCATATAACCTTTGTCGAGCAGTTCTTGTACTTGATGCATAATCTCCTTCGTCTCCTCTGGATTGGTACGGTATGGTGCACGGTTGGGTAATGATGCACCGGGAATTAAGTCAATTTGATGCTCAATCCCTCTAATAGGTGGTAATCCCAGTGACACGTCTTGTGGAAAGATGTCAGCGAACTCCTGCAAAATGTTAGTGACAGCAGGAGGCAAAGAGGAAGGCACGTCCTCGAATGAAAATAATTCCTCTTTGCACACAAAAGCATAGCAAACAGATTTGCTAAATCTAGATCATCAATATCAGATTTGGTGGCAAGTAAACATGCACTTTTCAATTTAATTTCAGAAACAACACTAGATCTGGTCTTGTGGTGAGAGATAGCTTCTCCACCATCTCCATGCTAGCCAAGTTATTGCAGCTCCCTCCATATATGATGACACGAACAGAACGTTCCTTCACAACTCCCTTTGTATGGAACAAATTATGCCTCTGATTTTGCTCAGCTTGTGTAACCTGCACACTCAAAACACATTGAGCAACTAAACATTCATAGTTGTCAGCATCTTTAGCAGCCATGTATTGCGTCTCATGATCAGAATCCTCTCCACCGTGTTCTTCATGTGTAATAAGAGCCAAAGTCTCCTCATCATAGTCACTAGTGGACTCATACCCACCATCCTCAGTAACAATCATCACACGCTGAGATTTCCATTCTCTCGCAAAATGTCATCTTCCCTTACAACGACGACAAATAATATCACTTGTGTGCCCTGTTGATGCCATGGAAGAAGAAGAACTCTGTGCAGGCCCAGCAGGTGTGCTCTTGGCACATAGTGGTGGTTGTGCTTGCTTTCTTGTATCACGGCTGGAGGTGGCACCTGATGGAGATGCTGGTGCAGTGGAAATAGAGGATGCACATGGTGTCCATGATGAAGATCGACCTGCTGAAAAGTTAGTTCGCACCAATGCCTATCGATTCTGCACTTCACGTTCAGCTTTACAAGCAAGCTGGAATAAACGATTGATATTAGTATACTCCTTATACTCTAGAATGGTCTGAATCTCTCTATTTAATCCACCCATAAAACATGCAAGCATAGCTTAATTCTCCTCAACAATACCACATCTAATCATGCCAGTTTGTAATTCCTGATAATATTCTTCTACAGAATTTTTTCCTTGTCTTAAACATTGCAATTTTTGAAGTAATTCACGTTGATAATATGGTGGAACCCAATGAGTACGCATAGCAGTTTTCAAAGCAGCCCAAGTAGCTGGAATAGGATATAATCTACAATGTTCAGACCACCAAACACATGCAAAGCTAGTGAAAGCACAAACAGCAGCAGGAACACGTCTCTCCTCAGGATATTGTAAACATGTAAGTCGTTGTTCAGTTTCTAACTCCCAAGTAAGATATATACCAGGAACATATCTACCCTCAAATGGTGGAATGTTCAATTTCAGTTTAGGGAGATGGTCATTATCACGTACCTGAGGTGGTTGTGCAGCCCTACCATTCCGATGATATGCATGAGGACGGCCTAGTGCGGTGGTGCTGGTGGTTGCACGTAGTTCTGATTTTGATCAACCTCATCCTCGTAATGGTCCTCCACCTCTGCAGTAGCAGCAGGAGCTACAGAAGCATCAACAGCGGCACCAGAATTTTGACTAGGCTCAAGGGGAATGCGCAGTGCCCGTCCCACTTGATTTGGAAGGCGTTGTTGTTGTTGTTGTTGTTGTTGTTGTTGTTGTTGTTGTTGTTGTTGTTGTTGTTGTTGTTGTTGTTGTTGTTGTTGTTGTTGTTGTTGTTGTTGTTGTTGTTGTTGTTGTTGTTGTTGTTGTTGTTGTAGAGGTGCGTTAGGTGCAGCTGGTGGTGGTGGTGGAAGACGCGCGAGCAATTCATTAAACTTGTTATCGAGCTTTGTTTCGATCATCTTCTCCATGCCATCTATCTTCTCCATGGCCTCTTCAAATCTTTTTAGGACATCTTGCACCTGTCCACTCATAATTTGCTGAAATTTATCATGTAGCTCTTTGTTCGTCATGTTGTCCCAATCTGTCTTATCGTCTTGTGATCCTGCCATGGTTAGCAGCAATAGAAACACACAAGAATATGATCCTAGAGACTACTAGGAAGTGGTGGTGGTGGTGTATCACAAATCCGGCAAGTGAATCTCAAATTCTTACCAGTTCTTACCCAACAGCAGGTGGTGATCGGCAACCGTGGTAGTCAAAACTCTCAAAGATTGGACAGAGTGATTGCCAGGTGGTGTCAAACGCACGATGTAGATGTATGTGGAGCTGGGAAGGCTTATGATATGGTAGCAAAAATGTCAGCAATAATCAATTTAGAGATGCAAAGTTGAATAAATGCTCAACGACGTTACTGTGCTGGTCCTAGGCTAGACCGTACTAGAGACGCGAGCCTAGAACACGAACAAAATCACGGCGCGACACGTAAACAAGGGAGGAGCACTCTCTGATTTTTTTTCCTTCTTTTCACTTTTTTTTTCACTTTTTTTGCACTTTTCCCCTCTTTTTTCTTGCACTTTTTTTTGCTCCGCAACATTTTTTTTTTGAAATAGTCTACAAATGGTCTAAAAATTGACTAGACAGAATTTTCCAGACTTAGTTTTTTTTAAACTGGAACTATTTTTCCATTGCGGGTAGCACAGAATCTCGGGAGTCCTACTCTGTCACGACTCGGAGTATGGCGTGATCTGGAACTCGAAAACAAAGCAACAAAAACTCGACTCACACTAGGACTGGTGGCGGAGATGAATCTGGTGGAACTCGGACTGGTGGTATAGCTGGACTCGGATTGGTGGTGGTATATGGAGATGGTATATCTGGACTCCGATTGGTGGTGGTATATGGTGATGGTATATGTGGACTCGGATTGGTGGTTGTATATGGCAACAGCGATGTATATGGTGGGGTGGTGGTATATGGTAATGATGATGACGATGGTGTGGCGGCGGCGTGACAACCTGTGAACAGAACTCGAAACTCTAAGGGACTAGACGCTAAGACCAGCAACTCGACACGATGATGCAACCGCAAATTCAACAAAGCAAAACTCTAAAAAGACTATGCAAAGGCTCAGATTGGTTCGGATATGATGACCTAACCCTAATTTTTTTGGCTTTTTTGTGGAGGTATGAAGAACAGACTCGACCTAAACTACGAAAAACTATAAAATCTCACCGAGCAACCTGGAAATCTGATACCACTTGATAGAGGCGAAGGTGTCCCGATGTTTTGATGAGATGGTGGCTATCGTTTTCTGTGGGAGTCGACCTTGACGATCCGACTACGAACGTGCGAGACGTCGCACCTTAGCAATCGCTAAACCAACTTCCGAGGGTTATTGACCACGCCGGAGCACGATCAACTTGACCACAAGGGTCTGTTTCCTGCGAGCAAACGAAGAACAAGCAAGAAGCTGAGATTGCAATCTGGATATTGCGAATATAAGATGAAAGCTTTATTGACCAAGGTGGGGTTCTGTGACGCCTTTGTCTGGTCGTTGAACACAAACAAAGTACGCGAAGTTGCAGCTATGGCGAACTTTAATCTAAACAAAACCCAAAGTCTAAACGACGCCCTAAGGGTTGTATATATGGAGGAGGAGGGGGGGATTTCGTGGCCCTTGGAGGAGGGGTCCGAAACCAACCCTAACTCTTGTTTCCCCACACATACGGACTCTAAAAACAGCCTATACTTAAGTATTTCGAAAATACATGGGCCTGGCCCAATAATAAGGTGACGCAGCACCTAAAATAGCCTCTGGGCGAAATTTATGAAGTGGCATCTTGTATATTTCGTCCAAGGCTTCATGCACTCCTTATGGTGGCTTCAAAGTCCTGAAATCATCACCTATAACTCCGTTCTTGACCCCCTTGCGCATGCCATCATCTCCATGCTTGAACTTGATCCAAGGTTCATCTTTCTTGTCCAAGCTAGGCCCTTCATTTGTAAGCAAAACAAATGTATCCAATTTAGGCAGCATCATATTCTCATGAAGTTACCAAGAAACGAAAGTACCTGATAATTCAATTGGCGTGCGCGAGCTCTAGTAATTGGTCTAGTATGTATAGCAGCAGGGACTGTGGGTGTAACAATGGTATTGATGTCCTCATCAAATTTCGAAATACTTGAGTATAGGTTGTTTTTAGAGTCCGTATGTGTGGGGAAACAAGAGTTAGGGTTGGTTTTGGACCCCTCCTCCAAGGGCCACAAAATTCCCCCCTCTTCCTCCATATATACAGCCCTTAGGGCATCATTTAGACTTCGGGTTTTGTTTAGATTAAAGTTCGCCATAGCTGCAACTTTGCGTACTTCGTTTGTGTTCAACGACCAGACAAAGGCGTCACAGAACCCCACCTTGATCAATAAAAGCTTTCCTCTTATATTTGCAATATCTAGATTGTAATCTTAGTTTCTTGCTTGTTCTTCGTTTGCTCGCAGGAAACAAACCATCGTGGTCAGGTTGATCGTGCTCCGGCATGGTCAATAACCTGTCGGAAGTTGGTTTAGCGATTGCTAAGGCGCGATGTCTCGTACGTTCGTAGTCGGATCGTCAAGGTCGACTCCCACAGAAAACGATAGCCACAATCTCATCGAAACATCGGGACACCTTAGCCTCTATCAAGTGGTATCAGATTTCCAGGTTGCTCGGTGAGATTTTACGGTTTTTTTGTAGTTTATATCGAGTCTGTTTTTCATACCTATAGTCCACGAAAAAGCCAAAATAATTAGGGTTAGTTCATCCTATCCGAACCAATCTGAGCCTTTGCATAATCTTTCCTGTATTTGCTTTGTTGAATTTGCGGTTGCATCATCGTGTCAGATTGCTGGTCTTAGCGTCTAGTCCTTTAGAGTTTCGAGTTCTGTTCACAGGTTTTCATGTCGCCGCTGCCATATATCACCACCGCATCATCATCATTGCTGCTGTCGTATACCACCACCGCACCAACTTCATCGCCGCTGCCATATACCACCACCACATATTCACCGCCAATCCGAGTCCAATATGCCACCACCTATCTGCCGCCATCACGCCAATCCGAGTCCACCTGCAACATATATCCACCACCAGCCCGAGTTCCACCAGATTCATCGCCGCCACCAGTCTGAGTTCCACCACATTCATCTCCGCCACTAGTCCTAGTCTGAGTCCAGTATTTTGTTACTCTGTTTTGGATTTCCAGATCATGCCATATTTTGAGTCATGACAGAGTAGGACTGCTGAACTTTGGTGATACCCGTAGTAGAAAAATAGTTCAAGTTTTAAAAAAACTAAGTTTGGAAAATTCTGCCTATGCAGTTTTTAGACCATTTGTAGACTTTTTCGAAAAGATTTGTTGCGGAGCAAAAAAAGAGAGGAAAAAAGTGCAAAAAAAAGAGAAAAAAAATTCAGAGTGTGCTCCTCCGTTGTTTACGTGCAGTGCCATGATTTTGTTAGTGTTCTAGGCTCGCGTCTCTAGCACGGTCTCGCCTAGGACCAGCACAGTACCGTCATTGAGCGTTTATTCAACTTTGCACTGAATTGATTATTGCTGACCCTTTTTGCTATCATAT
Organism: Triticum dicoccoides; assembly: GCF_002162155.2. Classification (NCBI taxonomy): domain Eukaryota; kingdom Viridiplantae; phylum Streptophyta; class Magnoliopsida; order Poales; family Poaceae; genus Triticum; species Triticum dicoccoides. Next base: position 282,155,449 of record NC_041386.1, on the reverse strand, counting down.
TATAAGCCTTCCCAGCTACACATACATCTACGTCGTGCGTTTGACTCTCCCTGGTAATCGCTCTATCCATGTTTTGAGAGTTTTGACTATGACGGTTGCCGATCACCGCCTGCTGCAGTGTAAGAACTGGTAAGAATTTGAGATTTGCTTGACAGATTTGTGACGCCCCACCACCACCATTTTCTAGTAGTCTGTAGGATCATATTCTCGTGTGTTTCTATTGCTACTAACCATGGCAGGATCACAAGTCGATGAGATTGACTGGGAGAACATGATGAATAAGGAGTTGCATGATAAATTTCAGCAAATGATGACCGAACAGGTGCAAGACATGCTGAACAATTTTGAAGAGGCCATGGATAAGATAACTGGCTTTGAGAAGACGTTCGAAACAAAGCTCGATAACAAATTTAATGAACTGCTTGTGCATCTTCCACAACCACCACCGGCTGCACCTGCCGCACCTCTACAACAACAACAACACCAACGACTACCTCCACGTCGCGAAACAACCCTCCGCTGAGCGAGCCGTGTCCCTCTTGAGCCTGGCCAAACTATTGGTGCTGCTATTGATACTTCTATGGCTCCTGCTGCTAATGTGGAGGAGGATGATTATGCGGGAGATTATGCGGATGAGGTTGATCAAAATCAGAACTACGTGCAACCACCAACACCACAACCACACCATGTCGTCCACATGCAAATAATGGCAATGGTAGGGCTCCCCCTCAGGTACAAAATCATGACCATCTCCCTAAACTGAAATTGAATATTCCACCATTTGAGGGTAGATATGTTCCTGATATATATCTTACTTGGGAGTCAGAAACCAAACAACATTTTACATGTTTAGAATATCCCGAGGAGAGACGTGTTGCTGCTACACTTTGTGCTTTCACTAGTTTTGCTTGTGTGTGGTGGTCTGAACATCGTAGATTATATCCGAATAATATTCCAACTACTTGGGCTGCCTTGAAAACTACTATGCGTACTTGTTGGGTTCCACCATATTATCAACGTGAATTACTTCAAAAATTGCAGCGTTTAAGACAAGGAAAAAAAATTCTATAGAGGAATATTATCAGGAATTACAAACTGGCATGATTAGATGTGGTATTGTTGAGGTTAATGAAACTATGATTGCACGTTTTATGGGTGGATTAAATAGAGAGATTCAGACCATTCTAGAGTATAAGGAGTATAATAATATCACTCGTTTATTCCATCTTGCTTGTAAAGCTGAACGTGAAGTGCATGATCGACATGCATTGGCACGAACTAACTATTCTACAGTTCGACCTTCATCATGGACACCACGTGCATCCTCTACTTCCACCGCACCAACACCTCCATCAGGTTCCACCTCCAGCCATGATACAAGAAAGCAGGTACAACCACCACTATCTGCCAAGAGCACACCTGCCGGGCCTACACAGAGCTCTTCTTCTTCCATGGCATCAACAGGGCACACAAGTGATATTATTTGTCATCGTTGTAAGGTAAGAGGTCATTATTCAAGAAAATGCAAATCTGAGCGTGTGATAATTGCTACTGAGGATGGTGGGTATGAGTCCGCTAGTGACTATGATGAGGAGACTTTGGCTCTTATTACACATGAAGAACACTGTGGAGATGATTCTGATCATGAGACGCAATACATGGCTCTTGAAGACGCTGACATGTATGAATGTTTAGTTGCTCAACGTGTTTTGAGTGTGTAGGTCACACAAGCCGAGCAAAATCAGAGACATAATTTGTTCCATACAAAGGGAGTTGTGAAGGAATGTTTTGTTCGCGTCATCATAGATGGAGGGAGCTGCAACAACTTGGCTAGCATGGAGATGGTGGAGAAGCTATCTCTCACCACAAGACCACATCTACATCCTTACTACATCCAATGGTTCAACAACAACGGCAAGGTTAAGGTAACACGTACTGTTCGTGTGCATTTTAGTATCTCTACATATGCTGATTATGTTGATTGTGTTGTACCCATGCAAGCATGTTCGTTATTACTTGGTAGACCATGGCAATTTGATAAAAAATTTGTACACCATGGTAGAAACAATCAGTATACTCTTGTTCATAAGGATAAACATATTACTTTGCTTCCAATGTCTCCTGATTCCATTTTGAAATATGATATTAATAGAGCTAATAAAGCTAAACATGAGAAAAATAAGAGTGAAAATCAGATTGTGGCAAAAGAATTTGAGCAACAAATGAAGCATAATAATAAACTATCTAGTGTTACTTCTGAAATTAAATTGAAAAGTGCATGTTTACTTGCCACCAAATCTGATATTGATGATCAAGATTTCAGCAAATCTGTTTGCTATACTTTTGTGTGCAAAGAGGCATTATTTTCATTTGAGGATGTGCCTTCGTCTTTGCCTCTCGCTGTTACTAACATTTTGCAGGAGTTCGCTGACATCTTTGCACAAGACGTGCCACCGGGATTACCACCTATTCGATGGATTGAGCATCAGATTGACTTAATTCCCGGTGCTTCGCTACCCAACCGTATAACATACCGTACCAATCCAGAGGAGACGAAGGAGATTATGCGTCAAGTCCAGGAGCTACTCGACAAAGGTTATATACGCGAATCCCTTAGTCCTTGTGCTGTTCCTATTATTCTAGTGCTGAAAAAGGATGTTACATCACGTATGTGTGTTGATTGTAGAGGCATTAACAATATTACTATTCATTATCGTCATCCTATTCCTAGGCTAGATGATATGCTTGATGAATTAAGTGGCTCTACAATATTCTCCAAAATTGATTTGCATAGTGGATACCATCAAATTCGTATGAAATTGGGAGATGAATGGAAAACGGCATTTAAAACTAAGTTTGGTTTATATGAGTGGTTAGTCATGCCTTTTGGGTTAACTAATGCACCTAGTACTTTCATGAGATTAATGAATGAAGTTTTACGTGCTTTCATTGGACGATTTGTGCTAGTCTATTTTGATCATATACTGATTTATAACAAATCTTTAGACGAACATTTGGAACATTTGCGTGTTGTTTTTATTGCTCTACGTGATGCACGTTTGTTTGGTAAGCTTGGGAAGTGCATCTTTTGCATCGACTGAGTATCTTTTCTTGGCTATGTTGTTACTCCACAGGGAATTGAAGTTGATAAAGCCAAGTGAGGGAGTCCTGGATTAGGGGGTCTCCGGACAGCCGGACTATATCCTTTGGCTGGACTGTTGGACTATGAAGATACAAGATTGAAGACTTCGTCCCGTGTCCGGATGGGACCCTACTTGGCGTGGAAGGCAAGCTAGGCAATACGGATATGCATACCTCCTCCTTTGTAACCGACCTTGTGTAAACCCTAGCCTGCTCCAGTGTCTATATAAACCAGAGGGTTTTAGTCCATAGGACAACAAACAATCATACCATAGGCTAGCTTCTAGGGTTTAGCCTCTCTAATCTCGTGGTAGATCAACTCTTGTACTACTCATATTATCAAGAATAATCAAGCAGGACATAGGGTTTTACCTCCATCAAGAGGGCCCGAACCTGGGTAAACATCGTGTCCCCTGCCTCCTGTTACCATCCGCCTTAGACGCACAGTTCGGGACCCCCTACCCGAGATCCGCCAGTTTTGACACCGACATTGGTGCTTTCATTGAGAGTTCCTCTGTGTCGTCATCATTAGGCTTGATGGCTCCTTCGATCATCGATAGCGATCTAGTCCAGGGTGAGACTTTTCTCCTCGGACAGATCTTTGTATTCGGCGGCTCGGCACTGCGGGCCAACTCGCTTGGCCATCTAGAGCAGATCGAGAGCTACGCCCCTGGCTATCAGGTCATATTTGGAAACTTAAACTACACAGCCGACATCCACGGAGACTTGATCTTTGACGGATTCGAGCCCTTGCCAAGTGCACCGCAGGGTCACGATGAGCATGATTTAGCTCTACCATCGGATAGTGTTTGGGAGATGGCACCGGCGACCGCTCCGACCCTCAATTCGGAGCCAATTGCACCATCCAGGGATGGGTGGATAGACCGCGCCACGGAGGCCACATTTTCATCGGCGATCGAGCCGAATATCGACCTTACCCTTCACGAGAGCTGTGACATCAAACTGTCGGATTCTTCCCCTGCCACGGACTCCGAACCGCCTACACCCGTGCCTATCGGATCCGACTGGGCGCCGATCATGGAGTTCACCTCCGCGGATATCTTTCAGCACTCGCCCTTCACCGACATACTGAGATCATTAAGGTATCTCTCCATGTCAGGAGAGCCCTGGCCGAGCTATGTTCGGCAGGATTGGGATGCGGATGACGAAGAAATTCGCGGCCCACCCACCACCCACTTAGTAGCCACTGTCGACGATTTGACCGACATGCTCGACTTCGACTCCGAAGACATCGACGGTATGGACGATGATGCAGGAGATGAAAAGGAACCACTGCCCACAGGGCACTGGATGCCCACTTCATCATATGACATATACATGGTGGACACACCCAAAGAAAACGACGACAAGGAACGGAAGGATGCTGCGAAGGGTTGTTCCCTCGAGAAGCAGTCAAAGCGGCGGCGTAAGCGCTGCTCCAAATCCTGCCTCGGCATAAATATCAATCATATAGACCCAGTGTTAGAGTAGGGTGAACCATCGCCCGACCACGGCAACACGGAGAATCAAACCAGAGAACCCGACTCCGTCGAAGATAACAGTCCGGACGACATAACACCGGACCAGCGTCCGGAGCAACAGAATTCCCATCAAAGGCTTGTTGCCACTGCGAGGAGTCTAAAAAAGCAGAAGCAAAGGCTCAGGGCTGCACAAGACACACTCAGAATTAGATGGAGTGAAGTACTCAACACTCCAGCGAAGTACGGCGGTAATCGCCACACCAAGAGCTACCCGAAGCGAAAGTTGCTACCTAAATTCGATGAGGAGGCCTTAGATCCCCCGCAATTAAAAAAACAAAACGGCCATCTGGTCAGATAGACGACCTCGTGGCCAACATAGAGCGGCAAACGACGCCGCACACAAGCCAGTACACGATCCACGCGAGGGCTCGCATCAAAAGGACGGCGCAACCAGATCCATATACGGGCCACACAAGCGCGCTCTAGCATGCAATGCAACACAAAAAAAACATCCGAACACCACGGTACACCCAAATACAGGGGTGCCCCACACCCCCTATGTTTCACCGATGAGGTGCTGGACCATGAATTTCCAGAAGGATTCAAACCCGTAAACATGGAGGCGTATGACGGAACGACAGACCCTGGGGTTTGGATTGAGGACTACATCCTCCATATCCATATGGCTCGAGGATACGATCTCACACCATCAAGTACTTACCCCTCAAGCTCAAAGGGCCAGCTCGGCACTGGCTTAAAAGCCTCCCCGAAAACTCCATTGGAAGCTGGGAAGAGCTCGAAGACGCCTTTTGAGCAAATTTTCAAGGGACCTATGTCCGACCACCGGATGCAGACGATTTAAGTCATATAACTCAATAGCACGGAGAGTCAGCCCGAAAGCTTTGGAACAGGTTCCTCACTAAAAAGAACCAAATAGTCGACTGTCTGGACGCCGAAGCCTTAGCAGCTTTTAAGCACAGCATTCGAGACGAATGGCTTGCCAGACACCTCGGCCAAGAAAAGCTGAGAACAATGGCAGCATTAACAAGCCTCATGACCTGCTTTTGCGTGGGCGAGGACAACTGGTTAGCCCGATGCAGCACCAGCGACCCAAGTACATCCGAAGTCAGGGACGAAAACGCAAAATCACGACGTCCAGCCTAAACAAGATTCTGGACCAAATATGTCAGATCCATAGCACCCCCGATAAACCTGCAAATCATACCCATAGAGAATGTTGGGTCTTCAAGCAGTCCGGCAAGCTCAACGCCGAACATAAGGGGCAGGATACACCAAGCGAAGACGAGGACGAGCCTCGCAAGCAAAGCATTGGGGAACAGAAGAAATTCCCACCAGAAGTCAAAACAGTAAACGTGTTACACGTGACAAAGGGGAGAAACAAAGCGACACTCCTAGAGACACATGCCCCAGGGCCTATCACCGTGGAGTTCTACCACTGGTCGTCCCAACCGATCACCTTCGACCATCGGGATTACTCGGCAAGTATCCGGCGTGCGGGATGGGCTGCCTTGGTATTAGACCCAATAATTGATGGATACCACTTCACACGAGTCCTGATGGACGGCGGCAACAGTCTAAACTTGATATATCAGGACATAGTCCGCAAAATGGGGATAGACCCAACAAAAATTAGCCACAACAATACTACCTTTAAAGGAGTAACGCCAGGCCCACAGGCCCATTGCATGGGCTCCCTGCTACTAGAGGTTATATTCGGCTTTCCCGATAACTTCCGCAGCGAAAATTTAACATTCCACATCGCTCCGTTCCAAAGTGGCTATCAAGCACTACTCGGATGCGAAGCTTTCGCTCGCTTTAATGCAATACCGCATTAAGCTTCCCTCATGCTTAAGATGTCCGGTCCACGCGGCATCATTACAGTAAATGGAAATATTGAGCACTCCTTGCACGTGGAAGACCGTGCGGCTACCTTGGCAGCCGCACACTAAACGGCCTCACCAACTAAAGCATCTGACAGGTCGTTAAGACCATGGACGCAGTTAGACGAGTCTGACGCATCTATATGTAATTGATACATGTTTGATGGCTATACCCCTATAACAATACAAGGGGCTCAACGCACGCAAACAAGTGGCAATTATGCTCAACTTTCCTCATCTTGAACTGTACATGGTTTCTTTAGTATAACCTACCTTTTTGCACGACAACTTTTCAACTAAGTTCCTCTCTTTTACATATGACCATTGTGCTACATCTGTCCAGGATACGGCACAACGGAGGCATAGGCGCAGACGTGCAGCAGGGACCCGTTCCAAGGATTCTTTTTAGATTAAGACCCTGCGTAAACCTTTTTACTATCTCTTGTTGATACACATCCCCTAGATTCTTAGTACAATTGAGAAGGATGCTGATGTATTGGCATGTGGCCATGTCAGAATATTGTACGTACCTGGACACCAGGGGCTTATTACAAAGGGCACTGCTTAAGCCCGGTTTCCACCATAAAGACCGAACACCTTAGGGAGTGTTTGGCGTCGCGAGTTTGGCCTTATATGCATCAGCTCCGAATCATGTCTTTGGTCAAATGTTGGGTTTGCCTGGCTCCTGTGTTTTGCTGCCTTACGTTCCGCTATATCGGCTAAGGCAGCACCAGGAGAACTACTGCGATTGTGCCCTAGTTCATCTGGACGAGCACCTCAGTAGAGAAAGACGAAAACTGACTATCATGATATAGCGTGAGATTGGTCAACCACTAGATGACCTAGCGGAATCTTCGGGATTCCTCCACCTTAACGAAGGGCCGTTTCCTGGCCAGGCATGTACGCACCCCGAATTCGGATGAGTGCAGAGCCACCAGGGACTATATAGTAGCCCCACTGTCAAACTCCTCTGGCTAAGTGAAAGTGTTAAAGTATTATAGTCCGATTGCCTAGTTCGCTGCGCTATCACCTCCTTAATGGACCAAGACGTTGGATCAAGTGTGAACATGCGTCTTCTGCGAACATCCCCACATTATATGCGTGGGGGCTGAAGCTGAGGACTGCCATCTTTCAGGTTATATACATATATACATAAAAGGCCACACAAGAGGCATCATAGTACTTTCGGGCAAAAGTATAAATACAACCTTGATAAACTCAATAAAACATTATTTTTACAATGGGAATACATGTCACTCAAACATAATATTCTTCGAGCACTAAGCCTCTATCGAATGAGAGCCTTCAAGAACTTCTTCAAAGTAGTGCTCGGCAGCCACTCGACCTATGGCCGAACCCTGTGCCGCAACAGTGGTGGCATCCATCTCCACCTAGTATGTTTTGACACGGGCAAGGGCCATCCGCGAGCCTTCTATGCACGCCGACCTCTCTACAGCATCGATGCGTGGCACAACCCCAAGGAATTGTTGCACTAAGCTAAAGTAGTTATTTAGCCTTGGCCCTCTTGGCCACAAATGATCCATAACAGACCTCATGGCCAGTCCGGATAATCTATGGAGCTCGGCCCAACCGGTCAATCGCTCATTCAGCAATAGCGGACGGATTGGAGCGTGAAACTGTGACCAGAACAACTTCTCCACTTCGGGACCTTTCTGATCCTTGAAGTACTCGGTGGCATCCGCAGCACTTGCAGCCAAATCCATGTACTCATCCGCAGAACTCCATAGCCGGTCTAGAGGAGCATATCTCGAATCTCCGAACTTAGTCCGCAATAAGAAGGGCTTCCCAGAAACGATATCCACAGCTTGATTCAGCTCCTCCTTCGTCGCCCTAATTTTGGAGCAGGCTTCCTTGGAAGCCACCCGGGCCTTCTCCAGGTCTGTCGCCTTCACCCGGTTTTCTTCTTCAAGAAGCTGGTAACGGTCAGTGGCATCTTTTAACTCCACGGCCATCTTGGCAATTTTTTCTTTGCCCCCGTAATGAGGGCCTGTTCGGCCCTTAACTCTTCGGCCGCCTTTAAAGCGACCGCATTACTACTCCTTGATTGCTCCTTGGCTCGGGCAAGCTCCGCCCGAAGGGTCTCCACGGTGGCAGCTCCATCTGCAGTCACAACATATTAAAGATACTGGCATCATGCTACTCTTACTATGTGACATTCACCAGAAAAATCACCTACCCTCTGCCTCGTCAAGCCGCTTGTTTACAAGCACGATGTCGGCATCTGCCGCATCCAGTTGCCGCTTTAGTTTGGCAAACCCGTCAGTCCGGCTAGCCACTGGAGCTTCAACCACCTACGCATACAGGCGGTCTGGTTATTACCTGGGACTATGATTCCCTGTTTGCCGCCGTTTTCGACGACAACCAGAGTCTCAGGGGCTACTATCTACACAAGGCACACCTAAACATGTGCGGTACTGTAAAAAATGTACATCATTTCACGTACCTCAAAACCCGTCAGTAGACTCATAAAGGCTTCATGCAACCCGCTTTCGGCGGACGAAATCCTTTCCATCACCGTACCCATCAACGTACGGTGCTCTTTTGAGATAGTTGCTCGCTCTAGCAGATCCATCAGTACGTCCGACCGCATACCAGACGGTGCCGGACTCTTTTGATTTCTCTCTTCAAGAGCTGGATACCGGGGACTTCAGGTGGCCATAGGATTATCTTCTGGCCTTGCCGGATCAGGAGAAACCCTCCGTGATGACACCTCGGGGTCGCCCGCCTCGTGAGGCGGTGTAGCAGGGGGAGGTGTTTTGCTCTCCATCATCTTTGAAAGAAGATCCCCTGAAGACGAGCTCTGCTGAGAAGGGCTAAGATCCGAACTGCAAGATAAATGCTTCGGTTATTTTCCTCAGAAGTAAGGTAGGATATCTTCACTATTAAGTACTTTTTGATTACTTACAGCTCGGTAGAGGGCTGATCCCCAGGCGGATATTGTGCGGCAAGAATACCCTCCGAGGCAGGACCCTTTGGCGGAGATTTCTTCTCCCGTTTGGAAACCTTGGTTTCCAGATCTTCAAAGGTAGTCCTCTTCCTTCCCCTGGGAGAGAGAATGCCAGATTCTTCCCCTTGGTTATCCTCCCTCGCGGAGGCGCTCATTCCCTCGATTGGAATAGGTAGCGATGGAGGCCCACTTTCGCCCTCTTTATTCCCCCTTCATCTTCCTTTAAGGGCAACAGACAAGGTGCTGGCTCGAGCATCTTTTCCAGCACCGGATTGTCCAAGCCTTCAGGAAGGGGGCCGAACACCGGATCATCTTTGCCTTTGTTATCCAGTCCTGGTCAAAAAGCGATTCTTCAGAATGATGTCATGATAAATAAAAGGACAGTGTGTTCAGCCATGGGATTACTTACTTGGGCAGCGGGGCGGTTGCAGCTCAGGCCCACGTCCTCGGTAGTGTCCGAACACTCTATTTGGGGATCCGAAAAATGATTTGTACATCTCCTTGTGCGTCATGCCGAGGAAATTCTGAATAGTGCGCGGTCCTTCTGGGTTGAATTCCCACATGCGGAGGGGCCGACATTTGCAAGGCTGGACTCGACGAACCAGCATAACTTGCATTACCATAACTAGACTGAAATCTCCCTCGAAGAGATCTCGGATACGACTCTGCAGTATTGGCACGTCCTTGGCTGGTCCCCAGCTCAGCCCCCTACTGATCCATGACATCAGTTGTGGTGGAGGGCCCGAGCGAAAGGTGGGGGCAGCTACCCACTTGGCACTTCGGGGAGCTGTGACGTAAAACCACTCCTGTTGCCACAATCCGGACACCTCTGGAAAGGAACCCTTTGGCCATGGAGCATCAGCAATTTTGCTTATTGGAGCACCTCCGCACGCTGCATCTGCCCCTCGACCATCTTCGGCTTCACATCGAAGGTTTTGAGCCATAGGCCGAAGTGAGGGGTAATGCGGAGGAAGGCCTCACAAACGACAATAAATGACGGGATGTGAAGAAGGGAATCCGGGGCCAGATCATGAAAATCCAGCCCGTAATAGAACATAAGACCCCTAACAAAGGGATCCAGAGCGAGGCCTAGCCCTCGGAGGAAGTGAGAGACAAACACAACGCTCTCGTTGGGTTCGGGAGTAGGGACGACCTACCCTCGGGCGGGCAGCCTATGCGAAATTTCGGCAGTCAGATATCGGGCCTCCCTCAACTGCTTGATGTCTTCCTCCGTGACAGAGGAAGGCATCCATCAGCCTTGAAGGCTGGATCCGGACATGATTGAAGGTCCGAAGTACCTGACCTGGGCTTTGGGTGTTACAACTCGAGGCGGGGAAAGGATTCGATTGAGCACGGGAGAAAAAAAAAAGAAAAAGCCTTGTCCCTTTATAAAGGGGATGAATATCAGGCGTCCTCCTCGTGGCCGTTCGAGACTTACCTAAGATCTAGGAGTCATACCAACAGGCACAGTTGGGTTACCCATGTTTGTATTGATGGGAATCCCATGATAAGGGGAACACGACCTCTGCTTTGACAGGACGTGTCAAGAAACCGCCAATGTTATGTGCGGGGCTGGTTAAAGAAAAACGGTTCAAATAATTACCAGGCCATGGCGTGATGTCGTGCTGCCAAAACGTGTCAGCAGATTAGATTTGTGGAAATATTATTCTCTCTACGGTAGTATGTGGAACTTATTTTGCAGGGTCGGACACTATCCTTGTATTCAAACTCTTCCGTGGTGTATTCAGAGGAGGAACCCGCCTTGCAATGCCGAAGACAACACCGCGCGCCGGACTCATCGTCATTGAAGCCTCGTTCAGGGGCTACTGAGGGAGTCCTGGATTATGGGGTCTCTGGACAGCCAGACTATATCCTTTGGCCGGACTGTTGGACTATGAAGATACGAGATTGAAGACTTCGTCCCGTGTCCGGATGGGACTCTACTTGGCATGGAAGGCAAGCTAGGCAATACGGATATGCATACCTCCTCCTTTGTAACCAACCTTGTGTAAACCTAGCCTCCTCCGGTGTCTATATAAACTGGAGGGTTTTAGTCCGTAGGACAATAGACAATCATACCATAGGCTAGCTTCTAGGGTTTAGCCTCTCTGATCTCGTGATAGATCAACTCTTGTACTACTCATATTATCAAGAATAATCAAGCAGGACGTAGGGTTTTACCTCCATCAAGAGGGCCCGAACCTGGGTAAAACATCGTGTCCCCTGCCTCCTATTACCATTCGCCTTGGACGCACAGTTCGGGACCCCCTACCCGAGATCCGCCAGTTTTGACACCGACACCAAGATTGAAGCTATTGAGAGTTGGCCACAGCCCAAAATGGTCACACAAGTGAGGAGTTTTCTTGGACTCGCTGGTTTCTATAGGCGTTTTGTGAGAGATTTTAGCACCATTGCTGCACCTCTCAATGAGCTTACAAAGAAGGATGTGCCTTTTGTTTGGGGTACCGCACAGGAAGAAGCCTTCACGCTATTGAAAGATAAGTTGACACATGCTCCTTTACTCCAACTTCTTGATTTTAATAAGACTTTTCAGCTTGAATGTGATGCTAGTGGAATTGGATTAGGAGGTGTGTTATTACAAGATGGCAAACCTGTTGCATACTTTTCTGAAAAATTGAGTGGGCCTAGTCTAAATTATTATGATAAAGAAGTATATGCTCTTGTTTGGACCTTAGAAACATGGCAACCTTATTTATGGCCCAAGGAATTTGTTATACATTCTGATCATGAATCTTTGAAACACACTAAAAGTCAAGCAAAACTAAACCATAGACATGCTAAATGGGTTGAATTCATTGAGACTTTCCCTTATGTCATCACACACAAGAAGGGTAAAGAAAATGTTATTGCTGATGCATTGTCTCATTGTTATACTATGCTTTCACAACTTGACTTTAAAATATTTGGTTTGGAGACCATCAAATATCAATATGTCCATGATGTTGAATTTAAAGATGTATTGCAGAATTGTAAGGAAGGAAGAACTTGGAACACGTTCGTTATTAATGATGGATTTGTGTTTCATGCTAACAAGCTATGCATTCTAGCTAGCTCCATTCGTCTTTTGTTGTTGCAAGAGGCGCATGGAGGATGTTTAATGGGACACTTCGGCGTGAAGAAGACAGAGAATATACTTGCTACACATTTCTTTTGGCCAAAGATGAGACGGGATGTTGAGCGTTTTGGTGCTCGTTGCACTACATGTCAAAAAGCTAAGTCACGACTCAATCCTCATGGTTTATATATGCCTTTGCTTGTACCTAGTGTTTCTTGTGAGGATATATCTATGGACTTTGTTTTAGGTTTACCTCGAACAAAGAAGGGGAGGGATAGCATATTTGTTGTCGTGGATAGGTTCTCGAAAATGGCACACTTTATACCATGTCATAAAAGCGATGATGCTGTTAATGTTACTGATTTGTTCTTTCATAAAATTATTCGCTTGCATGGTGTGCCAAATACTATTGTTTCAGATCATGATACTAAATTTCTTAACCACTTTTGGAGATTTTTATGGGCTAAGTTGGGGAGTAAACTGCCTTTTAGTGGTACATGTCATCCCCAAACTGATGGACAAACTGAAGTAGTCAATAGAACATTGTCTACCATGCGTAGGGCTGTTTTGAAGAATAACAAGAAAATGTGGGAAGAATGCTTGCCTCATATTGAATTTGCTTATAATCGGTCGCTACATTCTACTACTAAGATGTGCCCTTTTGAAATTGTGTATGGTTTCCTACCTCGTGCACCTATTGATTTGTTGCCTCTTCCATCTTCGGAGAAGGTTAATCTTGATGCTAAACAATGTGCTGAATTGACCTTAAAAATGCATGAGTTAACTAAGGAAAATATTAAGCGCATGTGATAGAGGCGGAGGTGTCCCGATCTTTCGATGAGATGATAACTATCAATTTGGTGGAGCCGACTTTGACGATCCGACTACGAACGTGCACGACGTTGCGCCTTACCAATCGCTAAACCAATCTCCTGAGGTTATTGACCACGCCGCAGCACGATCAACCTGACCACGAAGGTCTATTCCTGCAAGCAATCGAAGAACGAGCAAGAATATGATAAAAGCAATCTGAATATTGCAAATATATATGAAGTATTGATAATGGTGGGGATCCGTAAGCGGTCTTGGTCTGGTCGTTGGACACAAACGAAGTACACGAAGTTGCAATGGCTAACTTTTAACTAAACAAATCCCAAGGGAAAAGCTACTAGATGGATCTACTTATATAGGAGCAAGGGGTGGCGGCCTAGGAGGTGGGAGGACGTCCCAAGGCAGCCTAAAACTAACCGTAGGTCGTACAAGGCCAATGGGCCCAAGTGGAGGTGATGCAACACCTTTGGACTTGTTGTTTGACTCGGATTCTACTGCAGCGTCTGATTGTTTCGTCGATATCTCAACTCTCCGGACGAATTTGAAGGTGAATCCAATTGGGCTGCAAAGAGCACGAAATCTAGAATCCAACAAAAAAAGAATCACCCAATTCGGAGTCCGTATGAAAAAGTTGTTGACGTTTTGAGTCAGGTATGTCTGTGCAGTCCGAATCTGAATCCAGAACGTGAGAGACTTGGACTCTATCTTCTCTTGGCCCAAAAGTGACGTGAAAGAACTTTTTGAACAGCACTTAAACATCTCTTTCTCCCTTATCTTCATATGTGAATTGTACAAATTAGACCAAACACAAAAGTGTGTGAAGTATTTTTGTTCTGGATAACATAAATAGATTATTGAATAGTTTGCACTAGAAATCACCTGACAAATATGCATGTATGCAATACTTTTGGTCGTATCCAAGGTAGTCGTGTCCTCATAATCCTCCCCTTTTTGAAAACAAAGCCATCCTCGGCGTTGCTTAATCTGAAATGTGGCTAACAAAAGAGACAAGGTATACATGTTGTATATGTATATGTCATCCATTTTTACTTTCCTTGATTTTTGCACATATGACACATGTATACATGAGTAACTTTCATAGATCATAAAATATAAAGCCAAAATATTATCATAAGTAGAAGGCATGAAAATATTGCAACTCAGTTTGCACATATAAGTGAAGCTCTTATTCCTATCAAAAGATTGACAATATTCATCATTAAACCATCCCAACATTGGTGAATAAACTTTATTTGCATCAAATTTAAATGCTACAACATGCTTAAATAAGCAAACATGCAGTAAGTCATTGGACACAGAATCATCACCAAGATTAGAGGTCATATCAAAATGATTAAACATTGGTTCTTTTGCATCAATAGTTAATTCAATGGGTGCACTCAAAATTGTTGGTATTTCAGTTGTTTGATCACATGATGCATTCATGATAGTAACATGATTCTCTAAAATAGGTGGCGTGCTCAAATCAACAGGTAACTCAACACATGATGTATTTAAGTTAATTAGGGATGCATCATTCTCATGTGAAGTTATATCATCAATACATATATTGTTACCTTGTCGCAAAGACGTAGCTGATGTCGGTATGGACAATGACAATGCACCATACACTTGAGATGATGTCGCACTCATAATCTGAGGTGTGGCTGCTCTACTAGGTGCAACGGTGGAGGAATCAACCGATGGTAGTGAGCATGAATTGGAATAGTAGTTGTTGTAGTCACCCAATGCATCCTCCTGTAATTGTCTCTCAAAGGTACAAGCACGAACATACATACCAGTAATGCAACAAGGAATATACCTAAATCTTGCCTGAATATCATGGTTCAAACCACCAGAAAATCTATTCATTGTATCATCCTCAGATTCTTCTATGTCACAATGATGCATATAAGATTTGAACTCTTGGTAGTAAGCATGAACAGTGTTATTGCCTTGTTTAAATTTTTCAAATTTGCAAAGCAATTCACGACGATAGTAAGGAGGGAAAAATTGTTGTCTCATTACATGTTTCAAATCTTTCCAAGTTGTGGGTTGGTTATCAATGTTTTTCTTACAATGCACACTCCACCAAACAGAAGCAAAACCAGTAAATGCTCTAGCGCCAGCTCGTACTCGCTCAAGTTCAGAAAAGTCATGGTAACTAAAAACTTGTTCTACTTCAAGCTCCCAATCTAGATAAATAGTAGTATTAAATCTACCCTCAAATGATGGTAAAGAGATAACCTGACCATGTGCTTGTGTCTGTTGTCCCAACTCTCGTGATGGTGAAGAGGTGTTCGTCGTCCAAGAACTTCTTTCTCCGGAACCTGTCATGATTAGTAGAAACAAGAAACAAAATTCGAGAATAATGTTCCTATGCACTACTAGGGTGTGGTTGTAAAGTGCTCACAGTAAAGCAAATATCAATATCTTACAAGTTCTTACCAGGCGGCAGGTGGTGACAGGCAACCAGCTGTGTCAAGTAACTCTGAAGATTGTGTAAAGCGATTGCCAGGGGAACGTACGTATACACGGTGTAGAAATATGTGGAGCTGGGTTGGCTATATATGGTAGCAAAAGATTAGCAATAATCAATTCCAAGATGCAATGTTGAATAAACGTCAACGACGGTACTGTGCTGGTCCTAGGCTAGATCGGACTAGAGACGCGAGCCTAGAACATTAATGAGGTCACGGCATAGCACAACTAGTATCAATGAAGGATAAGTAGCTCTGGACAGCAAGATATAAATGAAGATCACAACGGCAGTAAAGATAATGATGAATAACAACTGCCAAGCAGGATATATAACAACTCTCTCTCCAACTTTCCTTTTGAAAAGTTTGCTACTAACTCAAGCTTTCCAATGCAAAAAGAATCACTCAATTCTGAATTGATATGAGGAGTCAAAGAATTCTAAAACTGGCCTGAAAAACTGGAACAAACTATATGCGCGAACTTCGGAGGGCAAAAAGACCTATTTAGAAGCTGATTTTGAGACGCCAAATATTGAACTTGCTTTTGCAACTATTCAGATGCGTCTACTCGCTAGCTTTAATTTGAGTACTTGTGGAGCCAAAATGGAGTTCGTATGAGGAAGTTATGCCTTTTTTACTGAACAGTGCACAAAACAGATTCCAGTCCGAATTCAACTACGAGATTGAGTCTAGATAGATCCAAATTTTGTTTTTTTTTTCTCCTCTTTTTTTTTCTCACACTTTTTTTCTTTTTCTTCTCTCTTTTTTTCTTTTTTTCCTTTTTTCCTCTTTTTTTTCTCTATCTTTTTTTTCTCCCTCTTTCCAAGACAAACTAGATAAGATGCAGATTGGATCAGGCGAAGATGTAAATGACCTCAACTATGATTATGACAATGAACAGTGCATAGCACGTGGTGGAAATTAATAGATGGGATGGCGGAAGGGATAATGATGCAGCGGCGGCGTGACTAATGTGAACAAAACTTGAAACTCTAAAGGAACTAGACACTAAGACCAGCAACTAACACGACGATGCAACCAATAATTCAACTATGCAAGCAATGAATAGAAAATTGCAAAGGCTCAGACTGGCTTGGATAAAGGATGAACAGATCTAACTTTTTTTGTGGCTTTTTCATGGACTTAGGTATGAATGACAGATGCAATCTAAACTATGAAAAACTGTAAAATCTCACCGAGCAACCTGAAAACTGATACCACTTGATAGAGGCGGGGATGTCCCGATCTTTCGATGAGATGATAACTATCGATTTGGTGGAGCCGACTTTGACGATCCGACTATGAACGTGCACGACGTTGCGCCTTAGCAATCGCTAAACCAATCTCCTGAGGTTATTGACCACGCCGCAGCACGATCAACCTGACCACGAAGGTCTATTCCTGCAAGCAATCGAAGAACGAGCAAGAATATGATAAAAGCAATCTGAATATTGCAAATATATATGAAGTATTGATAATAGTGGGGATCCGTAAGCGGTCTTGGTCTGGTCGTTGGACACAAATGAAGTACACAAAGTTGTAATGGCTAACTTTTAACTAAACAAATCCCAAGGGAAAAGCTACTAGATGGATCTACTTATATAGGAGCAAGGGGTGGCGGCCTAGGAGGTGGGAGGACGTCCCAAGGCAGCCTAAAACTAACCCTAGGTCGTACAAGGCCAATGGGCCCAAGTGGAGGTGATGCAACACCTTTGGACTTGTTGTTTGACTCGGATTCTACTACAGTGTCTGATTATTTCGTCGATATCTCAACGCTCCGGATGAATTTGAAGGTGAATCCAATTGGGCTACAAAGAGCACGAAATCTAGAATCCAACAAAAAAAGAATCACCCAATTCGGAGTCCGTATGAAAAAGTTGTTGACGTTTTGAGTCAGGTATGTCTGTGCAGTCCGAATCTGAATCCAGAACGTGAGAGACTTGGACTCTATCTTCTCTTGGCCCAAAAGTGACGTGAAAGAACTTTTTGAACAGCACTTAAACATCTCTTTCTCCCTTATCTTCATATGTGAATTGTACAAATATCCCATACACCTGCAATTAGGCCAAACACAAAAGTGTGTGAAGTATTTTTGTTCTGGATAACATAAATAGATTATTGAATAGTTTGCACTAAAAATCACCTGACAAATATGCATGTATGCAATATTTTTGGTCGTATCCAAGGTAGTCATGTCCTCATCAGCATGAATGCTAAATATAAACTTGTTGGAGATAAGGGTAGAAAACGTGTTGTCTTTGCACCTGGAGATCTTGTTTGGTTACATTTGCGTAAGGATAGGTTTCCTAATTTGCGTAAGTCAAAGCTGATGCCACATGCTGATGATCCTTTTAAGGTGTTAGAAAAATGTAACATCCCGATTTTCAATTTGGATGTTATACATAGGTCATCATATGCATATCATATTTTATTTGCATTTTGGTTGTGATCCTAGAAATCTTAAGCAACTCAAGGACCCAAGGAGAGAGTTGGAGGTTTCATTCATTTTCATATTTGAAATTTTCTCAAATTTGAAAAGAGGATCAATTTGATTTTAAATATTTTTCTCTCCAATTATTTCCAATAATAAAAATAAAAGAGAGAAGATAAGTGACTTCTTCGAATGAAAGGAATATTGGAGAAGAAATTTTTAAAATCAAATTAATATTTTATTAGGATTTTATTTGCCATTTCATTTGAATCAGAAAAATATGCATTTTTGAAAATTGCATTTTAGGCCAGAAAAATGTTCACCTTCTTCTAAATATTAGACTTAGACGGTGAAAATTGTTTCTGGTATTTTTAGAATTTTTATATTTTATTAGGATTTTTTTTTCTTTTTGGCGAAATATATTTTAAAAAAATAAAAAAATTCGGACCGACCGGGCCGAAGGCCCAGCCGGCCCAGCAGGCCGCCGCCGTCTCCCACGCGCGGGAACTGCCCCGCCGCCGCCGGCGTGTCCGAGACAGACACGCCTCCCGAGGCCGCACCGCCCCCTCGCCCAAGCCACCCGGCCGCTTCGCCCCCTCTTTATAAGGAGCCGTCCCCCGGCCCCTCTCCTCACCACCGCCGCCGCCGCAGCCGCCTCCACCGCAAGCCGCCGCTGCCAGCCACCGTCGCCTCGCGCAGCTGTGCCGCACACCGCCCCGCGCCGCACTACCTCGCCGTTCGCCGTTCGCCGCCGCATAACGTTGACCGCCGGCGCCGTTTAACCGGTATAAAACCATCTCGGTTCGCTGATTCTTTTTCGGTTTTTTCGGTTCTTTGGTTTTAGATCGGGTTTTTTAGGGTTCACTATTTAGCGAACATTCTCTGTTTAGTTCCTTTTAACGAACGGGTTTCGTTCGTTAGCCTCTATTAGCGGACATTTGTCCGGTAGATTTTTACTTTTATTTTTATTTTTCGGCCAGGGACCTATTCGCGATTACTTTTATCACGAATTAGTCCCTGATCTTCAAACCCTCGTTATTTTTTGCTCGTTTGTCCAAATCCAGTGAAACCAACGCCAAAATCTTCGTCTTGTTCCCCTCTTTCCAGATAATCAACTCGAACACGGTTTTGACAAATTAAAATCCAGTTTCAAGCAGATTTGAATTCGAACTTGTTTTGATCATAGTTTGAGTTTCGTAGCTCCGATTCGATTGATTCTTTTTGCAAATCGAAGCTCTTCAGTTGAACTTTCTGTTTTGATCTTTTCCCTTGAGTTTTACCCATGAATATTATGCTTGAGTGCTTATCTATGCTATTGTTTGTTCATGATAGAGTTTCCGGAGTGCGAAGCGTGCTACTATGAGTCACTAGGGTTTTCGGGTCGTCAGCAAGGCAAGTAACACTTTGATCATACCTCTTTATTACCCAATTTTTATGCATTAGTTCCAACCCTCAAAAACTGCATGGTTAGGACTTGATAACTTGTGGGTATTGGGACATAGTTGATGAGGTAGAACCTATTGTCTTGCATTCAAACCTGGGGAGTTACTACGTATGTTTATACTACTATGCTATGCTCGTAGACATGGTTTGGTTTGAGAGAATTCATGACAGACGTGAGAGATTATTGTTAACTAAGGTTTAACTTAAGGTGGCTACTTTAATACACATCTGGGTGGATTGGTTTGTGGGCACCTAGGGAAATCCAGTGTTGTCCAAAGGAGATCCCTGGGTATCCGTGTGATTTTTCTATGGTTTGCCACCCAGGCTCAAAGGGATCATTATGTTATTCATGCTGGAAACTTCCGTGTGTGATGACCCACAAGTATAGGGGATCTATCATAGTCCTTTCGATAAGTAAGAGTGTCGAAACCAATGAGGAGCAGAAGGAAACGATAAGCGGTTTTCAGCAAGGTATTCTCTGCAAGCACTGGAATTATAAGTAACAGATAGTTTGTGATAAGATAATTGGTAATGAGTAACAAGTAACAAAAGTAAATAATGTGCAGCAAGGTGGCCCAATCCTTTTTGTAGCAAAGGACAAGCCTGGACAAACTCTTATATGATGTAAAGCGCTCCCGAGGACACATGGGAATATCATCAAGCTAGGTTTCATCACGATCATATGATTTGTGTTCGGTACTTTGATAATTTGGTATGTGGGTGGATCGGTGCTTGGGTACTGCCCTTACTTGGACAAGCATCCCACTTATGATTAACCTCTATTGCAAGCATCCGCAGCTACAAGAAAAGTATTAAGGCAAACCTAACCATAGCATGAAACATATGGATCCAAATCAGCCCCTTACAAAGCAACACATAAACTAGGGTTTAAACTTCTGTCACTCTAGCAACCCATCATCTACTTATTACTTCCCAATGCCTTCCTCTAGGCCCAAATAATGGTGAAGTGTCATGTAGTCGACGTTCACATAACACCACTAGATGAGAGACAACATACATCTCATCAAAATATCGAACGAATACCAAATTCACATGACTACCAATAGCAAGACTTCTCCCACATCCTTAGGAACAAACGTAACTACTCACAAAGCATATTCATGTTCATAATCAGAGGGGTATTAATATGCATATAGGATCTGAACATATGATCTTCCACCAAATAAACCAACTAGCATCAACTACAAGGAGTAATTAACACTACTAGGAACCAGCAGGTACCAATCCCGGACTTGGAGGCAAGAATTGGATACAAGAGATGAACTAGGGTTTGAGAGGAGATGGTGCTGGTGAAGATGTTGATGGAGATTGACCCCCTCCCGATGAGAGGATCATTGGTGATGACGATGGTGATGATTTCCTCCTCCCGGAGGGAAGTTTCCCCAGCAGAACAGCTCCGCCAGAGCCCTAGATTGGTTCCGCCAAGGTTCCGCCTCGTGGCGGCGGAGTCTCGTCTGTAAAGATGGCTTATGATTTTTTTCTCATTGAAAGACTCCATATAGCAGAAGATGGGCATCGGAGGGCCACCAGGGGGCCCACGAGGTAGGGGGGCACGCCCAGTGGGGTATGGCGCACCCCCACCCTCGTGGGCAGGGTGTGGCCCCCTTGGTGAACTTCTTGCACTCAATATTTTTTATATATTTTGAAAATGACTTTCGTGAAGTTTTAGGACTTTTGGAGTTGTGCAGAATAGGTCTATAATATTTGCTCCTTTTCCAGCCCAGAATCTCAGCTGCCAGCATTCTCCCTCTTTATGTAAACCTTGTAAAATAAGAGAGAATAGGCATAAGTATTGTGACATAATGTGTAATAACAGCCCATAATGCAATAAATATCGAGATAAAAGCATGATGCAAAATGGACGTATCAACTCCCCCAAGCTTAGACCTCGCTTGTCCTCAAGCGGAAGCCGAAATCGAAAAATATGTCCACATGTTTAGAGATGGAGGTGTTGATAAAAATAAAATACGGACATGAGGGCATCATGATCATTCTTAGAACAAGAACTTGTATAATTCTTGTCATATGATCTCTTATGCTAGAGTAATGATTCAATCACAATTTCAAGTATGAATCATAAACTTCATTGAAAACTAACAAACTATAATCTCAGTCATTGGAGCAATTGCAATTTATCACAACATAGGAAAGAGTCAATATAAGAGCTTTTCAGCAAGTCCACATACTCAACTATCATATAGTCTTTCAGAATTGCTAATACTCGCGCAATACTTATGGGTATGGAGTTTTAATCAGACATAGAGAAAGATAGGGGATTATAGTTTTGCCTCCCAATGTTTTACCTCAAGGGTAATGTCAACAATAATAGTTCATGAAAACTCACATCCAATTAGCCATATATACCAGGATCTTTCCAACATGTTGTACTTGCCAAAAGATAAAATGTAAAAAGGAAGGGTGAAGATCACCATGACTCTTATGTAAGGTAGGACATAAAAGTAAAAGATAGGCCCTTCACAGAGGGAAGCAGAGGTTGTCATGCGCTTTTATGGTTGGATGCACAAAATCTTAATGCGAAAGAATGTCACTTTATATTGCCACTTGTGATATGGACCTTTATTATGCAGTCCATCGCTTTTATTTCTTCCATATCACACGATCGTATAAAGCTTATTTTCTCCCACACTAATAAGTCATACATATTTAGAGAGCAATTTTTATTGCTTGCACCGATGACAACTTACTTGAGGGATCTTACTCAATCCATAGGTAGGTATGGTGGACTCTCATGGCAAAACTGGTTTAAGGGTGTTTGGAAGCACAAGTAGTATCTTTACTTGGTGCGATGAATTTGGCTAGCATGAGGGGGAAAGGCAAGCTCAATCATGTTGGATGATCCAAGACAATATAATTTATCTCAGATGCAAGAAAACATAACCCATTACGTTGTCTTCCTTGTCCAACGTCAACTCTTTAGCATGTCATATTTTAATGAGTGCTCACAATCATAAAAGATGTCCAAGATAGTATATTTATATGTGAATACCTCTCTTTCTTTATTACTTCCTATTAATTGCAACGATGACCAAAACTATGTTTGTCAACTCTCAACAACTTTTATTCATCATACTCTTTCTATGTGAGCTCATTACTCTCCATAAGATCCATATGATCTCTTTTATTCTTTTTATTCTTTCTCTTTTCTTTTATTCACTCAAGATCATGGAAAAATAATCAAGCCCTTGACTCAACACTAATCTTTATTACATAGCTCACAGACTCGATTACATAGAAGGATCATAAAGCAAAACTCACAACTAGATCATACTAAAAAGCTTTTATTCTACTAGATCAAGATATTATCAAAAGGATCGAACTAACAAAAACGGTAAAGATAAAAGTGATGGTGATACGATACCGGGGCACTCCCCCAAGCTTGGCAGTTGCCAAGGGGAGTGCACATACCATGTGATTATGTCTCCTTTGTTGGTGAAGAAGTTGATGGTTTTGTTCATGGCGTAGGCTTGTCTTCCTTCTTCCAAGGCATAGGCTCACCATCATAGAAGGATGATCGAGTCTCCTGAAACCTCAAATCTGCAGCGAAACTCATCCTCTTGAATCTATATTCATAGTCACATTTTTGATTTTGCAGGTCATAGATCTGGGCTTGGAGGTGCTCGATTTTCTCATGAAGCTTGAAGATGGCCTCCCCAATGTCCTTGATGTCCAGCTTGTGGTTATTGGTGAACTCCGTGATCATAATGTGATTGGAATCGAGTCCACGCTCCACCATCTCCTGACACTTGAAAACTTCTTGCTCCAATGCCTCGAGCCTTGCCTCCGTGCTTCCGGTCTTCCTTGGTCCCTCAACATCGCGGATGTGCAACAACCCCTCACGCATCTCAATGGTTTAAGGGTGTTGCAGCACTTCTGCGAGGTAGGGGTTGATGACCTTCTCGAAGAACTGGTCCTTGGGGGCACTAGAAGACGACATGACGACCTGGATCTGTCAGAAAAACAGCTCGAAACAAAGACAGGAGATTTTTGCGTGATACAGTGGTCAAAACCTTTGGGAGGTTATATAATGAATTTTTACCAACCAAAATACGTGTCGTGTAAGAAAACGGAGTCCGAAGAGCACACGAGGTGCCCACGAGGTAGGGGGCGCGCCCAGGGGGTAGGGCACGCCCTCCACCCTCGTGGAGCCCTCGTGTCCTTCCCAGACTGCTTCTTATGTTTATTTTTTTTTCTAAATATTCCAAAATGGAAGAAAATTGCTATTAGAACTGTTTTGGAGTCGGTTTACTTACCGCACGACATACCTATTCCTTTTCGGAGTCTGAAACATTTCGAAAAGTGTCCCTTATGTATTCCTCTGGGGTTACGGATTCAATAACATTGGTTTCAACATTTATAGGATTACCTGAGATATAATGTTTAATTCTTTGACCGTTCACCACCTTCGGATTTGTGCCTTCGTAGTTGTTGATTTTTATGGCACCAGAACGATAGACCTCCTCGATAACGTAAGGACCTTCCCATTTAGAGAGAAGTTTTCCTACAAAAAATCTTAAATGAGAGTTGTATAGCAATACATAATCACCTACATTAAAGTCACGCTTTTCTATCCTTTTGTCATGCCATCTTTTAACTTTTTCTTTAAATAATTTGGCATTCTCATAGGCTTGGGTTCTCCATTCATCGAGTGAGCTAATGTCAAATAACCTCTTCTCACCGGCAAGTTTGAAATCATAATTGAGCTCTTTAATAGCCCAATAAGCCTTATGTTTCTAGTTCGAGAGGTAAGTGACATGCTTTTCCATAAACCATTTTATACGGAGACATACCCATAGGATTTTTATATGCAGTTCTATAGGCCCATAATGCATCATCAAGTTTCTTGGACCAATTCTTTGTAGATCTATTAACAGTCTTTTGCAAAATTAATTTGAGTTCTCTATTACTCAATTCTACTTAACCACTAGACTGTGGGTGATAAGGAGATGCAATTCTATGATTAACATCATATTTAGCAAGCATTTTACAGAAAGCACCATGAATAAAATGTGAACCACCATCAGTCATTAAATATCTAGGGACTCCAAACCTTGGAAAAATAACTTCTTTAAGCATTTTAATAGAGGTGTTATGATCAGCACTACTAGTTGGAATAGCTTCTACCCACTTAGTAACGTAATCAACAGCAACTAAAATATGTGTATATCCATTAGAGGCAGGAAAAGGTCCCATATAATCAAAGACCCAAATATCAAATGGTTCAATAACAAGTGAATAATTCATAGACATTTCTTAACGTCTACTACTATTACCAATTCTTTGACATTCATCACAAGATACAACAAACTTACGGGCATCCTTGAAGAGAGTAGGCCAATAAAAACCAGATTGCAATACCTTATGTGCAGTTCTATATCCAGTGTGGTGTCCCGTGACGCCCGGATAATTAAGCTACAGTAACCCTCTACTAATGTTGCCACGTCACCACGATTACTGTTGTTAATCTTGCGACAATTAAAATCCGATTCAAATCCAAATTCAAAATCAACTCAAACGATAAAGGTTTTCAAACTTTAAAACTAAAATGTTCTAGAGGTGAAAAATAATGCATAAAGAATTATGGTGAAGAACCCACATTTAAATAAAATATTTAAAATCACTAATATGATTTGAACAGTAGCAAAATAACTATTTAAACGCCTTTGGTATTTTATAAAATATTAAACTATTTTATATCGCGGTAAAACATTTTAAGGTAGTGGGTTATTCTAAAACTTTATTCTAGGAGCTATCATCATATTTTACTGAACCAAAATAGAATTAAACCAGTAAAATGAAAATAATAAAAAGAGAAATGAAAAGTAAAAGCAAAGTAAGAAAAAAGAAACAAGAAACCTCGACCAGTCGGCCGGCCCAAATGACCAGCTGGCCCACCCCGTGTCTGGGGCCTACTTACCCCCGACCCTTAACTAACCGCCCGCTACCACCCACTCGCCTGATTCCCACCCACTCCCCCCCGGTGCCCCCGCTCTCCCCCCGATCTGGACACGCCGCCGCCCGAGGACCTCGCCAGGATTTCCTCTCCTCGACCTCATCCATGGTGCCTACTGGAACAAGCCGGGAAGCCCTCACCCATCGACATCGAGCTCATCTCCGCCACTGCATCTCGAAGATCGTCGCCGTTGATTCATCGTGTCCGGTGCCTCCCCGAGCTCGCCGAGCCTTCCATGTGCTCCGATGTGAGCTCCCGCTCCTATTCCCCTCTCGCCTTCTCTTGTTTAATCGCTGTAGGCGCCGCCTACGACCTCTCGTGCCATGGTCGGAGCTCGCCCCGCCCGCGCTCACCGCGTCGTGGCCACGCCCCATGCCCGCTCGCTGCCGCCGCGTTCTGGCCTCGCCCGCCTCCGCCCACCGCTGACTGCAGTCGCGCCGACCACACCCCTTGCCGGCTCTGCCCCTGGCCCCCTCTCCACCTCACCTCTGTGATGCCGGCGCCCCGCTTGCTCGCTGCCGCGTCCGCTGGGCCGCGACCCTGCCCCCGCCGATTGCTATAGGTGCCACATGTTGCTGCTGCTTACCTATGCTGTTCCGGCCGCCACCCCAACCCTGCTCTGGTCGCCGCCCACACAACCTCTGTCCGCCGGCACTGCTGCTGCCTCACCGGACCGCGCGCCCGCGCCGTTCCGTCGCTGCTTCTCCCTCCCCGCTAGCCCCTGCCGGTGGCCTCGCCGTGGCCACGGTCCCCGCGCCCGCTGGCCGAGTCGAGCGCCCGCACGCTCGCGTCCCTGCCTCCGCCGCTGTTGTCGCAGCCCCGCCTCCCCTCAGCACTGCGCTGCTACCCCGCCATGCACATGCGCGCACACACGCCCTTGCGCCGGTTAGTCTCGCTGGGTTTGCCTCAGGGCTCCATTGCCCCGGCGCCCACTAACCCGCCTCGTTCCTCCCCTGTGACGCTGACCGCAGGGTCCCACGTCCCTGTTTTAATAAAAAAGGATTTAAAAAAGAATTAGAAATATTAAATAATAATTTAATTAGTTAACTTAACCTAATTAATCTGTTTAGATTAAACTAATTAAATAGGTTCATTAGCTATCAGTCTATGACAACCGGGACCCATTTGTTTGTTGACCAAGTCAACCACAATGTTGACTGATGACCTAAGCATTGCATCATATTGACATCAGCTGGCACTATTCTGGATAATGTTGAATTAAAATAATTAAATAAATGCTAAAAATAATTTAAATCTTTTAAAATCAATATAAAATAAACCGTAGCTTGGATGGGAAAACTTTGTACATGAAAGTTGCTTAGAACGACGAGACTTTCCCCCTCCGGATACACAGCTCGTTCGTCCACCACGCATCCCTAGCATAGCGAACACACAACTTTCCCCCTCTGGTTGTTTTCCCCCTTCGCGGGTATCACCTATCCCCGCGTTAGCTCACCCCTGGCACCGCGTATTGTCTTGTTATGCTTTGTGATACCTTGATTGCTCTATTATTTATTGTATTCCCCCTCCGTTACTTCTTTCCGGTAGACCCCGAGACTGCCGGAGACCCCAGATCGACTACGGTGTCGATGACCCCTCCTTCTTGCCAGAGCAACCAGGCAAGCCCGCCCCTTGATCACCAGATATCGCCTACTCTCTTTCTACTGCTTGCATTAGAGTAGTGTAGCATGTTACTGCTTTCCGTTAATCCTGTCCTGATGCATAGCCTATCATTGTTGTTACAACTGTTGATACCTTACCCGCAATCCTACATGCTTAGTATAGGTTGCTAGTACTTCATCAGCGGCCCTACATTCTTGTCCGTATGCCATGCTATACTATCAGGCCGTGATCACTCAGGAGGTGATCACGGGTATATACATACATATATACATGCTATACAGGTGGTGACTAAAGTTTGGTCTGCTCATTGAGTACTCGCAAGTGATTCCGATGTTGGGGGCTGAAGGGGCAGGTGGGTCCACCCAGGTAGGGGTGGGCCTAGGTTCTCGACGGCCCTTAATTGTTACTTGAGGCGAAGCGACAGGGCAGGCGGAGACCACCTAGGAGAGAGGTGGGCCTGGCCCTAGTCGGCGTTCGCGGTTACTTCAAAATAACACACTTAACGAGATTTTGGTATTTGATCTGAGTCTGGCTACTGGCCTATACGCACTAACCAACTACGCGGGAACAGTTATGGGCACTCGATGTTGTGGTATCAGCCGAAGCCTTCGTGACGTCAGCAACTGAGCGGCGCACGCCGGGTTGGACCGCGTAATGCAACTTCCTTTGTAATGGAGATTGCTAGGTCTTCTCACCGGCCGCGCACGCAATGTGCAGGTGTGCAATGGGTGATGGGCCCAGACCCCTGCGCGCATAGGATTTAGACCGGCGTGCTGACCTCTCTATTGTGCCTAGGTGGGGCCGCGACGTGTTGATCTTCCGAGGCCGGGCATGACACAAGAAAGTGTGTCCGGACAAAGGGGATCGAGCGTGTTGGGAAATGTGGTGCACCCCTGCAGGGAAGTTAATCTATTCGAATAGCCGTGATCTTCGGTAACATGACGACTTGGAGTTGTACCTTGAAGTTATGACAACTAGAACCGGATACTTAATAAAACGCACCCTTCCAAGTGCCACATACAACCGGTGGTCACTCTCTCACAGGGCGACGAGGGGAGGATCATCGGTTAGGATTATGCTATGCGATGTTACTTGGTGAACTTACCATCTACTCTCTTCTTCTGCTGCAAGATGGAGGTTACCAGAAGCGTAGTCTTCGAAAGGACTAGGTATCCCCCTCTTATTCCGGCATTCTGCAGTTCAGTCCACATATGTTACCACCTTTTCCATTTGATACCAATGCATACATATGTAGTGTAGCTCCTTGCTTGCGAGTACTTTGGATGAGTACTCACGGTTGCTTTGATCCCTCTTTTACACCTTTCTATACCCGTTTGCTGCGACCAGACGATGGAGCCCAGGAGCCAGACGCCACTGTCGACGACGACTACTACTACTCGGGAGGTGCCTACTACTACGTGCAGCCCGCTGACGACGACCAAGAGTAGTTTAGGAGGATCCCAGGCAGGAGGCCTGCACCTCTTTCGATCTGTATCCCAGTTTGTTCTAGCCTTCTTAAGGCAAACTTGTTTAACTTATGTCTGTACTCAGATATTGTTGCTTCTGCTGACTCGTCTGTGTTCGAGCCCTTGTATTCGAGCCCTCAAGGCCCCTAGCTTGTAATATGATGCTTGTATGACTTATTTTATTTGTAGAGTTGTGTTGTGATATCTTCCCGTGAGTCCCTAATCTTGATCGTACATGTTTGCGTGTATGATTAGTGTACGGTCAAATCGGGGGCGTCACAAGTTGGTATCAGAGCCGACTGCCTGTAGGAGTCCCCCTTCCACACTCCTTGGCCAAAGTTGAGTCTAGTCATTGCAAAACTTTTAACTAACATGGCTGTGCGGCTTACGGGCCCACGTCGCCATTGGGTGGTATTAGGAACTTTTATTCCTCGTCTATACTCTGGGACTCTGATCTCTCTTCTATTCGGGTTAAAATGTTTTTACTAAATCTAACATTAGGATCTCGTGATCACATCCACCTGGAGTTCCCTTATTACAACTGATCGCGTGCTGCACCAGAAGATTCCGAAGATAATCTCCGATGTTCTCTCGAGACACTTATGCCCACCGCCTTTGCAAATTCCCTACCATTGTTATATCATTATGGATAACTACCTATACTTGCCATTTTCAATCCCATTGATCTTGTTATTGCAAGATATCATGGAAATTCTGTCTATTGTTTCGAGAATACTTTGTGCCTACTGCCTTGCAGTTCTTTGCCGCCTGAATACCCATGCAGATAATTTCTCGCACTTATCGAGTATCCGCTCATCCCTAGTTGATTCATGTATTTCACAAAAGTATTCAAAATACCATTCGATCTCCGAAAATCCTCAACAACCTATTGCTCTTGAAATTCTTGCTTGCTTGCATTATGATTAACCTCATAAGTCTGGTAATCTTATTGGCATCCTTAGTCATTATCAGTTGGAGTATGTTGAATCAATATGTTGTGAATGCTCGCAATCCTTAACCAGATCCTTCATTTCGTCCTTCCGGCTCAGACGTCATTTTAAACATGAGCTGGATCTCGACCAATCAAATTTCCATCGATTGTACCCCTAAGGCTATTCAACTTATCCATCCCTAATCAGAGCATTGCTCCTGATCCCTTGTCTTGGAATTCATAATTCCTTTGCAACTGAGCTTTGAGTTAGTCAGTTGTTTCTATAATCTGATATCCTTGCATTATTTCTTCCTCTGGCGGAGTACCGATACTCACATCAGATCCCTTATGGACCACCAGATCCTTTATTGGATTTTGTCCGACACCGTTCTTCATATTCATTAAACCTTGTGAGCCTTTCGTAGGGTAAATAATGCCTTTGGTTAATTGTATCCTTTGCTTTGTCAACCATGCTCTACTTTCGAGCTTGTATTATTTACTCCTGAAGTTTATGGTATATGTTTCTATGATGCCCTCATGGGTTGAACCTATGCCTTCCTTAATCTGTGTGAACCCGAAAGATTTCACGGGTCATACTTATCTGGTACTGTACCAGGTAAAACTTTCAACAACTAATGTCATTTTTGAAAAGCGAGAGGTGAATGGAAGGTTATACATTGAAGAAGTGGGAGTCGACCTTGAACTTGTGTTCATGCCCATGGACACGATGTTGATCCTATCAGGGAAACTTCTGGTAATAATAACTATTTCCTTGACATAAGGAGTGCAAGGGGATCAAGGGGAGATGATGGCATGCGCAAGGGGATCAAGAACGAAGTTACAAGTGATGATTTCAGGACTTTGAAGCCACGATAAGGAGTGCATGAAGCCTTGGACGAAATATACAAGATGCCACTTCATAAATTTCGTTTAGAGGCTATTTTAGGTGATGCGTCACCTTATTATTGGGCCAGGCCCATGTATTTTCGAAATACTTAAGTATAGGCTGTTTTTAGAGACCGTATGTGTGGGGAAACAAGAGTTAGGGTTGGTTTCGAACCCCTCCTCCAAGGGCCACGAAATCCCCCCCTCTTCCTCCATATATACAGCCCTTAGGGCGTCGTTTAGACTTTGGGTTTTGTTTAGATTAAAAGTTCGCCATAGCTGCAACTTCGTGTACTTCGTTTGTGTTCAACGACCTGACCAAGGCGTCACAGAACGCCACCTTGATCAATAAAGCTTTCATCTTATATTCGCAATATCCAGATTGCAATCTCAGTTTCTTGCTTGTTCTTTGTTTGCTTATAGGAAACAGACCCTCATGGTCAGGTTGATCGTGCTCTGGCGTGGTCAATAACCCTCGGAAGTTGGTTTAGCGATTGCTAAGGCGCGACGTCTCGCACGTTCGTAGTCGGATCGTCAAGGTCGACTCCCACAAAAAATGATAGCCACCATCTCATCGAAACATCGGGACACCTTCGCCTCTATCAAGTGGTATCAGATTTTCAGGTTGCTCGGTGAGGTTTTACAGTTTTTGATAGTTTAGATCGAGTCTGTACGAAAAAAGCCAAAAAAATTAGGGTTAGTTCATCATATCCGAACCAATATGAGCCTTTTCATAGTCTTTTTAGAGTTTTGCTTTGTTGAATTTGCGGTTGCATCGTCGTGTCGAGTTGCTGGTCTTAGTGTCTAGTCCCTTAGAGTTTCGAGTTCTGTTCACAGGTTGTCACGCCGCCGCCGCACCATCGTCATCATCATTGCCATATACCACCACCCCACCATATACATCGCCGCTGCCATATACAACCACCAATCCGAGTCCATATATACCATCGCCATATACAACCACCAATCCGAGTCCACATATACCATCGCCATATACCACCATCAATCCGAGTCCAGCTATACCATCGCCATATACAACCACCAATCCGAGTTCCACCAGATTCATCACCGCCACCAGTCCGAGTTCCACCAGATTCATCTCCGCTACCGGTCCTAGTGCGAGTCCAGTATTTGTTGCTTTGTTTTCGAGTTCCAAATCACGCGATACTTCGAGTCGTGACAGAGTAGGACTCCTGAGATTCCGTGCTACCCGCAGAAGAAAAATAGTTCCAAACTAAAAAAAGACTAAGTCTGGAAAATTCTGGCTTGGCAGTTTTTAGACCATTTGTAGACTTTTTCGAAAAAAATTTGTTGCGGAGCAAAAAAAAAGGAAAAAAGTGCAAAAAAATGAAAAAAATTCAGAGAGTGCTCCTCCCTTGTTTACGCGCCGCGCCGTGATTTTGATCGTGTTCTAGGCTCGCGTCTCTAGTACGGTCTAGCCTAGGACCAGCACAGTACCGTCGTTGAGCGTTTATACAACTTTGCATCTCTGAATTGATTATTGCTGACCCCTTTTGCTACCATATTATAAGCCTTCCCAGCTCCACATACATCTACGTCGTGCGTTTGACTCTCCCTGGTAATCGCTCTATCCAAGCTTTGAGAGTTTTGACTATGACGGTTGCCGATCACTGCCTGCTATTGGGTAAGAACTGGTAAGAATTTGAGATTTGCTTGACGGATTTGTGACATCCACCACCACCTCTTGTTAGTAGTCTATAGGATCATATTCTTGTGTGTTTCTATTGCTGCTAACCATGGCAGGATCACAAGCCGACGAGACTAACTGGGAGAACATGACGAATAAGGAGTTGCATGATAAATTTCAGCAAATGATGAGTGGATAGGTGCAAGATGTGCTAAACAGATTTGAAGAGGCCATGGAGAAGATAGATGGCATGGAGAAGACGTTCGAAACAAAGCTCGATAACAAGTTTAATGAATTGCTCACTCGTCTTCCACCACCACCACCGGTTGCCCCTAACGCATCTCTACAACAACAACAACGTCGCTTTCCAAATCAAGTGGGACGAGCACAGCGCGTTCCCATTGACCCTCGGCAAAATTCTGGTGCCGTTGTTGATGCTTCTGTCGCTCCTGCTGCTACTGCAAAGGTGGAGGACCATTACGAGGATGAGGTTGACCAAAATCAGAACTACGTGCAACCACCAGCACCACCACCACCAGGTCGTCCCTATGCATATCATCGCAATGGTAGGGCTGCACCACCACCTGAGGTACATGACCATCTTCCTAAACTAAAATTGAATATTTCACCATTTGAGGGTAGATATGTTCCTGATATATATCTTACTTGGGAGTTAGAAACTGAACAACGATTTACATGTTTACAATATCCTAAGGAGAGACGTGTTGCTGCTGCTGTTTGTGCTTTCACTAGCTTTGCATGTGTTTGGTGGTCTGAACATTGTAGATTATATCCTATTCCAACTACTTGGGCTGCTTTGAAAACTGCTATGCATACTCGTTGGGTTCCACCATTTTATCAATGTGAATTACTTCAAAAATTGTAGCGTTTAAGACAAGGAAAAAATTCCGTAGAAGAATATTATCAGGAATTACAAACTGGCATGATTAGATGTGGTATTGTTGAGGAGAATGAATCTATGCTTGCACGTTTTATGGGTGGATTGAATAGAGAGATTCAGACCATTCTAGAGTATAAGGAGTATACTAATATCACTCGTTTATCCATCTTGCTTGTAAAGCTGAACATGAAGTGCAGGATCCATAGGCATTGTCGCGAACTAACTTTTCTGCAGGTCGATCTTCATCATGGACACCACGTGCATCCTTTACTTCCACTCCACCAACACCTCCAGTAGGTGCCACCTCTAGCCGTGAAACAAGAAAGCAGGCACAACCACCACTATCTGCCAAGAGCACACCTGCCGGACCTGCGCAGAGCTCTTCTTCTTCCATGGCATCAACAGGGCACACAAGTGATATTATTTGTCGTTGTTGTAAGGGAAGAGGACATTTTGTGAGAGAATGACAATCTAAGCGTGTGATGATTGTTACTGAGGATGGTGGGTATGAGTCCGCTAGTGACTATGATGAGGAGAATTTGGCTCTTATTACACATGAAGAACACGGTGGAGAGGATTCTAATCATGAGACGCAATACATGGCTGCTGAAGATGCTGACAGGTATGCATGTTTAGTTACTCGACGTGTTTTGAGTGTTCAGGTTACACAAGCTGAGCAAAATCAGAGGCATAATTTGTTCCATACAAAGGGAGTTGTGAAGGAACGTTCAGTTCGCGTCATCATAGATGGAGGGAGCTGCAATAACTTGGCTAGCATGGAGATGGTGGAGAAGCTATCTCTCATCGCAAGACAACATCCACATCCTTACTACATCCAATGGTTCAACAACAGCGGCAAGGTTAAGGTAACACGTACTGTTCGTGTGCATTTTAGTATCTCTACATATGCTGATTATGTTGATTGTGATGTGGTACCTATGCAAGCATGTTCCTTATTACTTGGTAGACCATGGCAATTTGATAAAAATTCTGTACACCATGGTAGAAACAATCAGTATAGTCTTGTTCATAAGGATAAAAATATTACTTTGCTTCCTATGACTCCTGATTCCATTTTGAAAGATGATATTAATAGAGCTAATAAAGAAAAAAAGGAGAAAAATAAAAGTGAAAATCAGATTGTGGCAAAAGAATTTGAGCAACAAATGCAGCCTAATAATAAACCATCTAGTGTTGCTTCTGAAATTAAATTGAAAAGTGCATGTTTACTTGCCACCAAATCTGATATTGATGATTTAGATTTTAGCAAATCTGTTTGCTATGCTTTTGTGTGCAAAGAGGCATTATTTTCATTCGAGGACGTGCCTTCCTCTTTGCCTCCTGCTATCACTAACATTTTGCAGGAGTTCGTTGACGTCTTTCCACAAGACGTGCCACCGGGATTACCACCTATTAGAGGGATTAAACATCAAATTGACTTAATTCCCGGTGCATCATTACCCAACCGTGCACCATACCATACCAATCCAGAGGAGACGAAGGAAATTATGCGTCAAGTATAAGAACTGCTCGATAAAGGTTATATACGCGAATCCCTTGGTCATTATGCTGTTCCTATTATACAAGTGCCTAAGAAGGATGGTACGTCGCATATGTGCGTTGATTGTAGAGGCATTAATAATATTACTATTTGTTATCGTCATTCTATTCCTAGGCTAGATGATATGCTTGATGAATTGAGTGGCTCTACAATATTCTCCAAAGTTGATTTGCGTAGTGGATACCATCAAATTCGTATGAAATTGGGAGATGAATGGAAAACAACATTTCAAACTAAGTTTGGATTATATGAGTGGTTAGTCATGCCTTTTGGGTTAACTAATGCACCTAGTACTTTCATGAGGTTAATGAACGAAGTCTTATGTGCTTTCATTGGACGATATGTGGTAGTTTACTTTGATGACATATTGATTTATAACAAATCTTTGGAGGAACATTTGGAACATTTACGTGCTGTTTTTATTGCTCTACATGATGCATGTTTGTTAGGTAACCTTGGAAAGTGCACCTTTTGCACCGACCGAGTATCTTTTCTTGGCTATGTTGTTACTCCACAGGGAATTGAAGTTGATAAAGCCAAGATTGAAGCTATTAAGAGTTGGCCGCAGCCCAAAACGACCACACAAGTAAGGAGTTTCCTTGGCCTCGTTGGTTTATATAGGCGTTTTGTGAGAGATTTCAGCACCATTGCTGCACCTCTCAACGAGTTTACAAAGAAAGATGTGCCTTTTGTTTGGGGTACCGCACAGGAAGAAGCCTTCACAGTATTGAAAGATAAGTTAACACATGCTGCTTTACTCCAACTTCCTGATTTCAATAAGATTTTCGAGGTTGAATGTGATGCTAGTGGAATTGGATTAGGAGGTGTGTTATTACAAGATGGCAAACCTGTTGCATACTTTTCTGAACTATTCTACTTATGATAAAGAATTATATGCTCTTGTTCGGACCTTAGAAATATGGCAACATTATTTATGGCCCAAGGAATTTGTTATACATTCTGATCATGAATCATTGAAACACATTAAAAGTCAAGCAAAACTGAACCGTAGACATGCTAAATGGGTTGAATTCATTGAGACTTTCCCTTATGTCATTAAACACAAGAAGGGTAAAGAAAATGTTATTACTGATGCATTGTCTCGTCATTATACTATGCTTTCACAACTTGACTTTAAAATATTTGGTTTGGAGACCATCAAAGATCAATATGTGCATGATGCTGAATTTAAAGATGTATTGCAGAATTGTAAGGAAGGGAGAACTTGGAACAAGTTCGTTCTTTACGATGGATTTGTGTTTCGTGCTAACAAGCTATGCATTCCAGCTAGCTCCGTTCGTCTTTTGTTGTTGCAGGAGGCGCATGGAGGAGGATTAATGGGACACTTTGGCGTCAAGAAGATGGAGGATATACTTGCTACACATTTCTTTTGGCCAAAGATGAGACAGGATGTTGAGCGTTTTGTTGCTTGCTGCACTACATGTCAAAAAGCTAAGTCACGACTCAATCCTCATGGTTTAAATATGCCTTTGCCTGTACCAAGTGTTCCTTGGGAGGATATATCTATGGACTTTGTTTTAGGTTTACCTCGAACAAAGAAGGGGAGGGATAGCATATTTGTTGTCGTGGATAGGTTCTCGAAAATGGCACACTTTATACCATGTCATAAAAGCGATGATGCTGTTAACGTTGCTGATTTGTTCTTCCGTGAAATTATTCGCTTGCATGGTGTGCCAAATACTATTGTTTCAGATCGTGATACTAAATTTCTTAGCCACTTTTGGAGATGTTTATGGGCTAAGTTCGGGACTAAAGTGCTTTTTAGTACTACTTGTCACCCCCAAACTGATGGACAAACTAAAGTAGTCAATAGAACATTGTCTATTATGCTTAGGGCTGTTTTGAAGAATAACAAGAAAATTTAGGAAGAATGCTTGCCTCATATTGAATTTGCTTATAATCGTTTATTGCATTCTACTACTAAGATGTGCCCTTTTGAAATTGTGTATGGTTTCCTACCTCGTGCACCGATTGATTTGTTGCCTCTTCCATCTTCGGAGAAGGTTAATTTTGATGCTAAAGAACGTGCTGAATTGTTTTTAAAAATCATGAGTTAACTAATGAAAACATTGAGCGTATGAATGCTAAATATAAACTTGCTGGAGATAAGGGTAGAAAACATGTTGTGTTTGCACTTGGAGATCTTGTTTGGTTACATTTGCATAAGGATAGATTTCCTAATTTGCGCAAATCAAAGCTAATGCCATGTGCTGATGGTCCTTTTAAGGTGTTAGAGAAAATAAATGATAATGCATATAAACTTGAGCTGCCTGCAGATTTTGGGGTTAGTCCCACTTTTAACATTACAGATTTGAAGCCTTATTTGGGTGAGGACGATGAACTTTCGTCGAGGACGACTTCATTTCAAGAAGGGGAGGATGATGAGGACACCAATACCATTGTTACATCCACAGCCCCTGCTGCTATACATACTGGACCAATTACTAGAGCTCGTGCACTCCAATTGAATTATCAGGTACTTTCGTTTCTTGGTAACGATTCTAATGTTCATGAGAATATGATGCTGCCTAAATTGGATACATTTGTTTTGCTTACAAATGAAGAGCCTAGCTTGGACAAGAAAGATGTACCTTGGAACAAGTTCAAGCATGGAGATGATGGCATGCGCAAGGGGATCAAGAACGAAGTTACAAGTGATGATTTCAGGACTTCGAAGCCACCATAAGGAGTGCATGAAGCCTTGGACAAAATATACAAGATGCCACTTCATAAATTTCGTTCAGAGGCTATTTTAGGTGCCGCGTCACCTTATTATTGGGCCAAGCCCCTATATTTTCGAAATACTTAAGTATAGGCTGTTTTTAGGGTCTGTATGTGTGGGGAAACAAGAGTTAGGGTTGGTTTCAGACCCCTCCTCCAAGGGCCACGAAATCCCCCCTCTTCCTCCATATATACAACCCTAAGGGTGTCATTTAGACTTCGGGTTTTGTTTAGATTAAAAGTTCGCCATAGCTGCAACTTCGCGTACTTCGTTTGTGTTCAACGACCAGACCAAGGCGTCACAGAACCCCACCTTGATCAATAAAGCTTTCATCTTATATTCGCAATATCCAGATTGCAATCTCAGTTTCTTGCTTGTTCTTCATTTGCTTGCAGGAAACAGACCCTCGTGGTCAGGTTGATCGTGCTCCGGCGTGGTTAATAACCCTCGGAAGTTGGTTTAGCGATTGCTAAGGCGCGACGTCTCGCACGTTCGTAGTCGGATCGTCAAGGTCGACTCCCACAAAAAAGATAGCCACCATTTCATCGAAATATCGGGACACCTTCGCCTCTGTCACTCGAGGATATCTAAGAACTGTGTTGCATCTTATGAGTCTTCCTCAGGTATTATTTCTCCTTGATTCCAATTTTTCTTGGGTTCTGAGTTGTTAGTCACTCAAGAACACTGTTAAGTGAACCGATTCCGCACTCTGGTTCAATAACTCTAAGTAATCTTCGTTGCTTATGAGTTTAATAATCCTTCAAGTCATTCCTAGCCTGATCGGCTATATCATTCTTATGCTAAATTTTAACTGTGCTACCTGGTCCTTCTTCCCGGAGCACAATTTTTGACGATGAGCTAAGGTTACGTCGATCTTCCCTGTCTTGTCATTTCACCTCGAACAACAAGCTTGATTCCGAGTTTGTATTGTACTAGTGGTTTCAATAACCTTTCGCTCCATCATTCATTTGACTTGATGTCATCGCCGATCGATTACATCTTAATGAAATCTCTCGACAAATGTGTCGTGATCATCATCAACAATGATATGCCTTCTTCCAAGTGTGAATCAAACTCATGATGGGAAATACCATCCTTTCCCCTCGATGATTCGTAATAACATCGACAACATTCTTGCATTCCTTCCAACACAAAACTTGTTCTTGTTTTGTGTTATACCTTGAGTTTCTTGATATCTTACTTATGTTATGTTCTATCTTGAAGCATTATTGTCTTTTATATCAAGGATGTTGTGAGGTTTGCTCCACCTCTTGAGAACTCTTGGTGTAGTGATACTTATCACAAGAACCATTCTTTCTTTATCCCCGTATTGCCTAACCGGGAATATCGACAAGTGAACGATGCTGCGTGGATTCTGTAATTCAAGCAACCCTATTGCTTTGAAGTTAATGGACGGTAGTTCATCCTCAGACTATTGGTTATTGAATCACCATTCTAACATTGATCATGCTACATAAGCCCATATCTCGGGTGCACCATTCAACCAATGTTTAATTGTGTATGTTTTCCTCGAGCATACATCTTTATATCCGTTGAACTGACAAGTGTTACCTCCTTGTTCACATAATTATGGAAATCCATCTTTGGTTAATCTTGATGAATTGTTGCTGACTCCATCAACCACATCCTCATCTTCTCCTTGGATTAATGATGAACTCTTGTTTCGGAACTCGCTTCCATAATTCATTGCCCGAGAATCTTATAATGTCATCTCGTCAATTGTGTTGCACCTCTTCTTCTTAGGCATCCCGAGTCTGAGGTATCCTGACACCAATCAGATCTGAATCTCGGTCAGATATGATGGTTGGGACATATTTCCAAGAGTTATAACATTGGTCCTTATATATCGGTAAGGTGATGTCATGCCTAGCCTAGCACACCTGGCCGGAGGACCTATTGTTATCAGTTTCCTGTTTAGCAAGGTTAACCATTCTTCCATGAGGAAATCGTAAGACTTATTCTATATGTTGTTCCTGATGAATCCTTTGTGTATCCAAGTTTGATCTTTGCTTGAATACCATGTCAATGCTATCTCGAAGCATGTCTGTGGTACTCCGATTTTCAATAAGAACATTTGAACCACAATGCTAAACTTTTCTTTATCAATTATCCAAACACCGTTGTACGGGTAATGTCATGAAATTTCTCTCCCCTTTCCTAAAGGGTTATCTATGTTATATCCTGTCATGGATATCATGCTCTGTTTGTCCTTGGGAAGGATATACCCCTGAATTTTGTGTTTAAACACATTTTTCCTTTCCATTGTTCTGTTTAATATGAAGATCACCTTTTCCTTTCCATTGTTTTGTTTAACCTTTTTGGTGATTTATGTGATCTAAGCAGTAATATTCTTTTGCTTATGTAAACACGTTGGTGTACAACCGTGTCAGTGAGACCCTGTTGTTTTTTTGATAGCATTCCGGTAACCACCGATGGACGAGAACTTTGCCTATTGGTCCGCCTCATTCAACGAGTAGGAAAATGGTTCTCTTCGTCCCTCGCCCTTGGTACCGATGTTGTTGCCAACATAACTGACAGACTACCCTCTGACATACCTTTCTATCAAAACTGTGCAAGATGTCACCACTCCTACTTTTAACCTACATGGTGGGCCCATAACCCACAGGTCCCAGGATCGAAACCTGACCCTCCTGTACAACCCCCTTGTTCCCAAATTTATTCCTCCCGCGTGACATCATATGTAATTCATGAGCCACCTTCCAAGAGATCATCAATTCTGGTACCAAACATGATACTTATTCCCATTGCTCTGAACCCCTTTCACCCTCTGTTTCAGGCAACAAACGGTTGCCTAACCGCTTGGAGCTTCTTGTTGCCCATCCTTACCTTGCTTTCGTTAACTTACTTGAATTTCAACTCGAGAGATGCCTCTATAACACGTTCAGTGAATAGCCCCCAGGTACCTAACATATGTTGAGCTCCGTCCTTCTCGAGTTTTCCCGCCTTAGCTTTCCGTAAGTACGATGAAGATCCCGAAGGAAGGACGACAACTTCATCATGATGCATTGATGCATATGAATGGAGACATCAACACTATGGATCGACCTCTTCGAGAAGAGCAACCAAGACCGAGAAGATTCGTTAGAATATCGTAACCAGACCTTTCCCCCGTTTTCCACCTCTTAAATCTCGGGACGAGATTTCTTGTAGTGGAGGAGAATTGTGACGCCCAGATAATTAAGCTACAGTAACCCTCTGCTAATGTTGCCACATCACCACGATTACTGTTGTTAATCTTGCGACGATTAAAATCCGATTCAAATCCAAATTCAAAATCAACTCAAACGATAAAGGTTTTCAAACTTTAAAACTAAAATGTTCTAGAGGTGACAAATAATGCATAAAGAATTATGGTGAAGAACCCACATTTAAATAAAATATTTAAAAGCACTAATATGATTTGAACAGTAGCAAAACAACTATTTAAACGCCTTTGGTATTTTATAAAATACTAAACTGTTTTATATCGCGGTAAAACATTTTAAGGTAGTGGGTTATTCTAAAACTTTATTCTAGGAGCTATCATCATATTTTACTAAACCAAAATAGAATTAAACCAGTAAAATGAAAATAAGAAGAAGAGAATTGAAAAGTAAAAATAAAGTAAGAAAAAAGAAACAAGAACCCTCGGCCAGTCGGCCCGCCCAACTGACCAGCCGGCCCACCACGTGCCTGGGGCCTACTTACCCCCCGACCCTTACCTAACCGCCCGCTACCACCCACTCCCCTGATTCCCAGCCACTCCCCCCGGCGCCCCCGCTCTCCCCCCGATCTGGACGCGCTTCCGCCCGAGGACCTCGCCGCTGGCCATCCCTCGCTCCACCGCCTTGTCCAAGGGATTTCCTCTCCTCGACCTCGTCCACTGTGCCTACTGGAACAAGCCGGGAAGCCCTCACCCATCGACATCGAGCTCATCTCCATCACTGCATCTCGAAGATCGCCGCTGTTGATTCGTCGTGTTCTGCGCCTCCCCGAGCTCGCCGAGCCTTCCATGTATTCCGATTCCCCTCTCGCCTTCTCTTGTTTAATCGCTGTAGGCGCCGCCTGCGACCTCTCGTGCCATGGCCGGAGCTCGCCCCGCCCGCGCTCACCGCGTCGTGGCCACGCCCCGTGCCCGCTCGCTGCCGCGCTGCCGCCGCGTTCTGGCCTCGCCCGCCTCCGCCCACCGCTGCCTACAGTCGCGCCGACCACGCCCCTTGCCGGCTCTGCCCCTGGCCCCCTCTCCACCTCGCCTCTATGATGTCGGCGCCCCGCTTGCTCGCTACCGTGTCCATCGGGCCGCGACCCTGCCCCCACCGCTTGCTATAGGCGCCACCTGCTGCTGCTTACCTATGCTGCTCCGGCCGCCACCCCAACCCTGCTCTGGTCGCCGCCCGTGCAGCCTCTGTCCACCGGCACTGCTGCTGCCTCACCAGACCACGCGCCCGCGCCGTTCCATCGCTGCTTCTCCCTCCCCGCTAGCCCCTGCCGGCAGCCTCGCCGTGGCCGCGGTCCCCGCGCCCGCTGGCCGAGTCGAGCACCCGCACGCTCGCGTCCCCGCCTCCGCCGCTGCTGTCGCAGCCCCGCCTCCCCTCAGCACTGCACCGCCGCCCCGCCGTGCACATGCGCGCACACACGCCCTTGCGCTGGTTAGCCTCGCTGGGTTTGCCTCGGGGTTCCATTGCCCCGGCACCCACTAACCCGCCTCGTTCCTCCCCTGTGACGCTGACCGCAGGGGCCCACGCCCCTGTTTAAATAAAAAAGGAATTGAAAAAAGAATTAAAAATATCAAATAGAATTTAATTAAGTAATAATTTAATTAATTAACTTAATTAATTAACTTAACCTAATTAATCTGTTTAGATTAAACTAATTAACTAGGTTAATTAGCTAACAGTCTATGACAACCGGGACCCACATGTTTGTTGACCAAGTCAAACGCAGTGTTGACTGATGACCTAAGCATTGCATCATGTTGACATCAGCTGGCACTATTCTGGATAATGTTGAATTAAAATAATTAAATAAATGCTAAAAATTATTTACATCTTTTAAAATCAATATAAAATAAACCGTAGCTCGGATGGAAAAACTTTGTACATGAAAGTTGCTCAGAACGACGAGACGAATCCGGATACGCAACCCGTTCGTCCACCACGCATCCCTAGCATAGCGAATACGCAACTTTCCCCCTCCGGTCCGTCTATCCGAAAACATGAAACACCGGGAAAACTTTTCCGGTTGTTTTCCCCCTTCGCCGGTAT
The DNA here is from genome assembly GCF_002162155.2 of Triticum dicoccoides. Classification (NCBI taxonomy): domain Eukaryota; kingdom Viridiplantae; phylum Streptophyta; class Magnoliopsida; order Poales; family Poaceae; genus Triticum; species Triticum dicoccoides. The sequence continues at coordinate 282,112,662 of NC_041386.1, read as the reverse complement.
CACCTATCCCCTCGTTAGCTCACCCCTGGCATCGCGTATTGTCTTGTTATGCTTTGTGATACCTTGATTGCTCTATTATTTATTGTATTCCCCCCGTTACTTCTTTCCGGTAGACCCCGAGACTGTCGGCGACCCCATATCGACTATGGTGTCGACGACCCCTCCTTCTTGCCAGAGCAACCAGGCAAGCCCCCCCTTGATCACCAGATATCGCCTACTCTCTCTCTACTGCTTGCATTAGAGTAGTGTAGCATGTTACTGCTTTCCGTTAATCCTATCCTGGCGCATAGCCTGTCATTGTTGTTACAATTGTTGATACCTTACCCGCAATCCTACATGCTTAGTATAGGTTGCTAGTACTTCATTAGTGGCCCTACATTCTTGTCCGTATGCCATGCTATACTATCGGGCCGTGATCACTCGGGAGGTGATCACGGGTATATACATACATATATACATGCTATACAGGTGGTGACTAAAGTCGGGTCGGCTCGTTGAGTACCCGCAAGTGATTCCGATGTTGGGGGCCTAGGTTCCCGACGGCCCTCGACTGTTACTTGAGGCAGAGCGACAGGGCAGGTGGAGACCACCTAGGTGAGAGGTGGGCCTGGCCTTGGTCGGCGTTCGTGGTTACTTCAAAATAACACGCTTAACGAAATCTTGGTATTTGATCTGAGTCTGGCTACTGGCCTATACGCACTAACCAACTACGCGAGAATAGTTATGGGCACTCGACGTCATGGTATCAGCTGAAGCCTTCGTGACGTCAGCGACTGAGCGGCGCGCGCCGGGTTGGACCGCGTAACGCAACTTCCTTTGTAATGAAGGTTGCTAGGTTTGCTCACCAGTCGCATACGCAACATGCAGGTGTGCAATGGGCGATGGGCCCAGACCCCTGCGTGCATAGGATTTAGACTGGCGTGCTGACCTCTCTGTTGTGCCTAGGTGGGGCTGCGACGTGTTGATCTTCCGAGGCCGGGCATGACACAGGAAAGTGTGTCCGGACAAAGGGGATCAAGCGTGTTGGGAAATGTGGTGCACCCCTACAGGGAAGTTAATTTATTCGAATAGTTGTGATCTTCGGTAATAGGATGACTTGGAGTTGTACCTTGACCTTATGACAACTAGAACCGGATACTTAATAAAACACACCCTTCCAAGTGCCAGATACAACCGGTGGTCGCTCTCTCACTGGGCGACGAGGGGAGGATCATCGGTTAGGATTATGCTATGCGATGTTACTTGGTGAACTTACCATCTACTCTCTTCTTCTGCTGCAAGATGGAGGTTACCAGAAGCGTAGTCTTCGAAAGGACTAGCTATCCCCCTCTTATTCCGGCATTCTGCAGTTCAGTCCACATATGTTACCCCCTTTTCCATTTGATACCAATGCATACATATGTAGTGTAGCTCCTTGCTTGCGAGTAGTTTGGATGAGTACTCACGGTTGTTTTGCTCCCTCTTTCCCCCCTTTCTATACCCGTTTGCTGCGACCATACGATGGAGCGCAGGAGCCAGACGCCACTGTCGATGACGACTACTACTACTCGGGAGGTGCCTACTACTACGTGCAGCCCGCTGACGATGACCAGGAGTAGTTTAGGAGGATCCCAGGCAGGAGGCCTGCGCCTCTTTCGATCTGTATCCCAGTTTGTGCTAGCCTTCTTAAGGCAAACTTGTTTAACTTATGTCTGTACTCAGATATTGTTGCTTCCGCTGACTCGTCTGTGTTCGAGCCCTCAAGGCCCCTGGCTTGTAATACGATGCTTGTAGGACTTATTTTATTTGTAGAGTTGTGTTGTGATATCTTACCATGAGTCCCTAATCTTGATCGTACATGTTTGCGTGTATGATTAGTGTACAGTCAAATCGGGGGTGTCACATGTCCTCCATAAGCTTCGGAGTGACACTTGCGTAGGATATGTTCCTGTTCATGCTCACGTACACAACGTCTAATAACACCATCTACTCCTTCTTTATAAAGACGTGGGTCATCCCAAAAGTAATGTCTCAAATCATAGAAGAACTTTTTCTTTTGCTGGTATGTGAAACTAGGTGGTATAAATTTAGCAGCAATGTAATTAGCATAATCAGCATACCATGGAGCAGTATGAGAAGCATTTATGACATTTAATTGTTCATTAGGAAAGCTATCGTCAATAGGTAGTGGGTCATCAAGAACATTCTCTAGCCCAGACAAGTTGTTTGCAACGGGGTTCTCAGCTCCCTTTCTATCAATAATATGAAAATCAAATTCTTGTAGCAAGAGAACCCATCTAATAAGTCTAGGTGTAGCATCTTTCTTTTCCATAAGATATTTAATAGCAGCATGATCCGTGTGAATAGTTACTTTAGAATCAACAATATAAGGTCTGAACTTATCACAAGCAAATACAACTGCTAAGAATTCTTTTTCAGTAGTAGCATAATTTCTCTGAGCATTGTCTAGAGTTTTACTAGCATATTGAATAACGTTTAATTTCTTATCAACTCTTTGCCCTAGAACAACACCTACAACATAATCACTAGCATCACACATAATTTCAAAGGGTAAGTTCCAATCAGGTGGCTGAACAATAGGTGCAGAGATCAATGCTTTCTTAAGTATTTCAAATGCTTCTACGCAATCATCATAAAAAACAAATGGTATATCTTTTTGTAATAAATTAGTGAGAGGCCGAGAAATTTTTGAGAAGTCCTTAATGAACCTCCTATAAAAACTGGCGTGACCAAGGAAACTTCTTATACCTTTGATGTCCTTGGGACATGGCATCTTTTCAATAGCATCAACCTTAGCTTTATCAACTTCAATACCTCTTTCAGAAACTTTATTCCCCAAGAAAATAACTTCATTAACCATAAAGTGGCACTTCTCCCAATTCAAGACAATGTTAGTTTCTTCACATCTCTGCAAAACTCGATAAAGGTTGCTTAAGCAATCATCAACTTTATGGCCCAAGACAATAACTTTATCAACTTCAATACCTCTTTCAGAAACTTTATGCCCCAAGACAATAACTTCATTAACCATAAAGTGGCACTTCTCCCTATTCAAGACAATGTTAGTTTCTTCACATCTCTGCAAAACTCGATCAAGGTTGCTTAAGCAATCATCAAAAGAGGATCCATAGACGGAGAAATCATCCATGAAAACCTCACAAATCTTTTCACAAAAGTCAGAGAATATAGGCATCATGCATCTTTGGAAGGTAGCAGGTGCATTACATAAACCAAAAGGCATACGTCTATAAGCAAAAGTACCGAACGGGCAAGTAAAAGTGGTCTTAGATTGATCATCAGCTGACACGGGTATTTGAGAGAAACCATAATAACCATCTAGAAAGCAAAAATGTGTATGTTTGGATAATCTTTCTAGAATTTGATCAATAAAAGGTAAGGGGTAATGATCTTTTTAGTAGCCTTATTTAATTTGCGGAAATCAATTACCATCCTATAACCTATAATAATTCTTTGCGGAATCAATTCATCTTTATCATTAGGAACGACAGTAATACCTCCCTTTTTAGGGACACAATGGACATGACTTACCCACTGACTATCAGCAACGGGATAAATTATACCTGCCTCAAGGAGCTTTAGTATTTCCTTTCTTACCACTTCTTTCATCTTAGGATTCAGCCGTCGTTGGTGATCACGAACTGGTTTGGCATCTTTCTCCAAATTTATTTTGTGTTGACATAGTGTGGGACTAATGCCCTTAAGAACATGGAGAGTATATCCAATAGCATCACGGTGCTTCTTCAGAGTTTTCAATAATCTCTCTTCTTCATGCTCTGAAAGGTTAGCACTAATAATAACATGATATATCTTTTTCTCATCAAGATAAGCATATTTAAGAGTATCAGGTAACGGGTTGAGCTCAAACACGGGATCACCCTTGGGTGGAGGAGGATCCCCTAGGATTTCAACATGCAAATTGTGTTTCAGGATGGGTTCCTGTTTAAAGAATACTTCATCTATTTCCCTTCTTTCATTCATAAACATATCATTTTCATGGTCTAGCAAATACTGTTCTAAAGGATCACTAGGAGGCACGGCAATAGAAGCAAGACCAATAATTTCATCTTTACTAGGCAATTCCTCTTCACGGTGTTGTCTACGAAATTTATAGAAATTAAATTCATGAGACATATCACCTAAACCAATAGTAACAACATCCTTTTCGCAATCTATCTTAGCATTAACTGTGTTCAAGAAGGGTCTACCAAATATAATGGGACAAAAGCTATCTTGTGGGGAACCAAGAACAAGAAAATCAGCAGGATATTTTGTTTTCCCACACAAGACTTCAACATCTCTAACAATTCCAATTGGTGAAACAGTATGTCTATTGGCAAGTTTAATTGTGACATCAATATCTTGTATCTTAGCAGGTGCAATATCATGCATAATTTCTTTGTATAAGTCATGAGGTATAGCACTAGCACTGGCACCCATATCACATAAGCCATCATAACAATGATCTCCTATTTGAATAGAAATAACATGCATGCCTACCAAAGATATAGGTTTATCTTTAGCACAAGGTTTAGCTATTCTAGCAGTCTCATCACGGAAATGAATAACATGCCCATCAATATTATCAGACAAGAGATCTTTAACAATAGCAATATTAGGTTCAACTTTAATTTGCTTAGGAGGTGTATAGGTTCTAATATTGCTTTTACGAACCACAGTTGAAGCTTTATCATGATCTTTTATCCTAACAGGAAAAGGTGGTTTCTCAACATAAGTAGTAGGAACAATAGGATCATTATAAGTGAAAGTCTTTTCTTCAACTTTAATAGGTGCAACTACTTTTACTTCTACGGGAGGATGATATTTAAACCACTTTTTCCTAGGGAGATCAACATGAGTAGCAAAAGATTCACAGAAAGAAGCTACTATTTCAGAGTCAAGTCCATATTTAGTGCTAAATTTACGGAAAACATCGGTATCCATAAATGATTTAACACAATCAAACTTAGGTGTCATGCCTGACTCCTTACCTTTGTCGAGGTCCCATTCTTCAGAGTTGCATTTAATTCTTTCCAATAAATCCCATTTGAATTCAATAGTCTTCATCATAAAAGAGCCAGCACAAGAAGTATCGAGCATGGTGCGGTTGCTATCAGAAAGCCGAGCATATAAATTTTGAATAATTATTTCTCTTGGAAGCTCATGATTGGGGCATGAATATAACATTGATTTAAGCCTCCCCAAGCTTGAGCGATGCTTTCTCCTTCGCGGGGCCAAAAATTATATATATAATTGCGATCACGATGAAAAAGATGCATAGGATAAAACTTCTGATGAAATTCCAATTTCAATCGTTTGTAGTTCCATGATCCCATATCATCACATAGCCTATACCATGTCAATGCATCTCCCTTCAAAGATAAAGGCAAGACCTTCTTATTAATAACATCATCGGGCACACCCGCAAGCTTAAATAATCCACAAACTTCATCCACATATATTAGGTGCTCATCAGGATGCATTGTTCCGTCTCCTGCAAAAGGATTAGCTAGTAGTTTTTCTATCATACCCGAAGGAATTTCAAAGTAGACATTTTCATTTTCATTTTCAGTAGGTTCAGTAGGTTGAGGAGCAACTCTTTGCTCTACTGGTCGAGGTGAAGATACCTCGAACAAGCCCCTCAGAGGATTACTTTCCATAGTAACAAGTGACAGTAAATTTCAACACACTATATAAATTTTTCCTTACCAAATTTCACCAACCAAAGGCGCTTCACTCCCCGGCAACGGCGCCAGAAAAGAGTCTTGATGACCCACAAGTATAGGGGAACTATCATAGTCCTTATGATAAGTAAGAGTGTCGAACCCAACGAGGAGTAGAAGGAAATGATAAGCGGTTTTCAGCAAGGTATTTTCTGCAAGCACTGAAATTATAAGTAACAGATAGTTTTGTGATAAGATAATTGGTAATGAGCAACAAGTAACAAAAGTAAATAAAGTGCAGCAAGGTGGCCCAATCCTTTTTGTAGCAAAGGACAAGCCTGGACAAACTCTTATATTATGTAAAGCGCTCCCGAGGACACATGGGAATATCGTCAAGCTAGGTTTCATCACGATCATATGATTCACGTTCGGTACTTTGATAATTTGGTAAGTGGGTGGACCGGTGCTTGGGTACTGCCCTTACTTGGACAAGCATCTCACTTATGATTAACCTCTATTGCAAGCATCCGCAACTACAAGAAAAGTATTAAGGCAAACCTAACCATAGCATGAAACATATGGATCCATATCAGCCCCTTACGAAGCAACGCATAAACTAGGGTTTAAGCTTCTGTCACTCTAGCAACTCATCATCTACTTATTACTTCCCAATGCCTTCCTCTAGGCCCAAATAATGGTGAAGTGTCATGTAGTCGACGTTCAGATAACACCACTAGACGAGAGACAACATACATCTCATCAAAATATCGAACGAATACCAAATTCACATGACTACCAATAGCAAGACTTCTCCCACGTCCTCAAGAACAAACGTAACTACTCACAAAGCATATTCATGTTCGTAATCAGAGGGGTATTAATATGCATACATGATCTGAATATATGATCTTCCACCAAATAAACCAACTAGCATCAACTACAAGGAGTAATTAACACTACTGGCAACCCACATGTACCAATCCCAGACTTGGAGGCAAGAATTGGATACAAGAGATGAACTAGTGTTTGAGAGGAGATGGTGCTGGTGAAGATGTTGATGGAGATTGACCCCCTTCCGATGAGAGGATCGTTGGTGATGACGATGGTGATGATTTCCTCCTAAGTTTCCCTGGAAGAACAGCTCCGCCGGAGCCCTAGATTGGTTTCACCAAGGTTCCGCCTCGTGGCGGCGGAGTCTCGTCTGGAAAGATGGTTGTAACGCCCTCGATGCGGCTATATCTCCCACGTGTCGAAGCACGACTTAGAGGCATAACCGCATTGAAAGCAATGTCACAAGTGAGGTAATCTTCGCAAACAACCCATGTAATACATAAGGGACAGAGATACATAGTTGGCTTACAATCGCCACTTCACACAATTACATGAATAAAGCATTACAACATCCAAATACAATCAAGGTCCGACTACGGAACCAAAATAAAAGAAGAACCCCCAAATGCGACAAAGGTCCCCGATCGACCCCAACTGGGCTCCACTACTAATCAACTAGAATGAAGCAACACAAAGGACAAGATCTTCATCGAGCTCCTCCTGAGCTTGGTTGCGTCATCTGCACGGTCTCATCGGCACCTGCAAGCTGGTTTTGGAAGTATCTGTGAGTCACGGGGACTCAGCAATCTCGCACCCTCGCGATCAAGACTATTTAAGCTTATGGGTAAGGTAAAGGTATGATGTGGAGCTGCAGCAAGCGACTAGCATATATGGTGGCTAACATACGCAAATGAGGGCGAGAAGAGAAGGCAAAGCACGGTCGATAAAAGTATGATCAAGAAGTGATCCTAAAACAACCTACGTCAAGCATAACTCCAACACCGTGTTCACTTTCCGGACTCCGCCGGAAAGAGACCATCACGGTAACACACGCTGTTGATTCATTTTAATTAAGTTAAGGTTCAAGTTATCTACAACCGGACATTAACAAATTCCCATCTTCCCATAACCGCGGGCACGACTTTCGAAAGTTCAAATCCCTGCAGGGGTGTCCCAACTTAGCCCATCACAAGCTCTCACGGTCAACGAAGGAATAGACCTCCTCCCGAGACATTCCGATCGGACTCGGTATCCCGGTTCTACAAGACATTTCGACAGGGTAAAACTAAACCAGCAACACCGCCCGAATGTGCCGACAAATCCCGATAGGAGCTGCACATATCTCTTTCTCAGGGCACACCGGATCGTCCAAACTTCCGGTAGGCCAGCCCAGAGTTGCCCCTGGTGGCCATGGCG